>NC_133620.1:229347696-229647696 GCF_048593235.1 Sminthopsis crassicaudata
AGGCAGAGAACCAGAAAACTTAATTCTGAATGTACCCCAACAAGCAAATCAAATGTCATGAGGATAAGGAGAATGACATGTATCCAGGTCAGTTAAATTTTAGATTCCTAAAATTTAGTATCCTTGGGACTGAGGCCATACCAGTCAAACAGGTTTTCACTGGCTTCCATTCTCAAAACTGGTAGCAAAGGGAAGGAATTTTTGGCAATAATTATAAAGGTCTAGACTTAGGGTATTGATAGAGTCAGATTTGCTGCTCACCAAACATAAGAACAATGGGAAGTAGGTAAAATCAACTCCAAAATTTTAATTAGAATATTAGTGTCATGGAAATTCCCCAAATCTTGTTTCATAGGTATTTTGGAAGGCATTGCAAAGAAGCATCACTGCTTCAGTATTGGAAGTATTCTAAATTGACTTTAATTAATCAATTGGTTTGTGATCATTTAAAAAGTCCATTTATTCATTATTTAACAAATATTTATTGAAGAATTCAAGATTTATGGGGTTGAAAAAATTGTGATAAACAAATGTTTATCAAGAGAATTAGACACTAAAATATGCTTGGCATGGCTCTGTCCTAAGAAGATAGCACTAATAAGTTTTATTAGTCTTCTAATATATATACAGTAATTGGAAGTTATATATATATACATATATACATATATAATTGATTTTCATTTTATTTATGAAACACAGATCTTCTGAAAATGCATGCATGCAATTGTGAAGCAGTATTAATATAATGTTTCTAATTAAATGATGGAAATTTTTGAAGAATTCAATACATATGTCAAATTCCCTGATTACAGTAATCTTTTTCCAGTTATGATTTAAGAATTATAATATTGTAACTCTGGATGCTAAATTTAAAAAAAAACAGCTTCTAAAGAAGATTCTTAGATTTTGAAACCTCATGTTATAGGTTGGCTAATTTCAAATGAACTTAATTTTCTTTAAACCACAGAGACTGAAAAATTGAGAGAGAAGATGAGAAAGAGAGAGAGAGAGAGAGAGAGAGAGAGAGAGAGAGAAAATCATTGAAACTCAGACACCAGAAAAAGTATATTTTCATTCATGCTACAGTATGGATGAGGTGAATGTCAAAGGCTTTCAGCAAGGACAAAAATGGCAAAAATCTCAGCTACTACACTGATGGTATTTAATTATTTAATTTGAAAAGGCTACAAGCCAAAGTTTAGGGAGAGTTTGATGCTTGACTTTTTGTTCATTGATGACTATGTGCTCAATGTAGCCTCTGAGGCTGAGAGGCAACAGAGTATTGATCAACTCTCTGACACTTGCTAATTTTGTTCTGACAATTAATACCATGAAAACAGGCTCTCTACCAGCAAGGACTACAAAATCTCTATGTGAAGCCAATAGGGATACAGAAAAGGGATACAACGAAGATGAGATTACCAGAGCTAGTTTAGTGCTGGAGATTGTGAAAGTGTGGGAGAGAAGGTCTATAGAGCTATTGTGCTGATCTCATTATGGTATGCCTGTGAAATCTGGACAATATATTAGTGGCATTCCAGGAAATTGAATCATTTCCGTTTGAATTGTCTTAGAAAGATTCTGAAGATCACCTGTCAAGACAAAATACTAGAATGCCAAACATTTAAGCTATATTGCAGAGAGTGTAACTCCAGTTGTCTGGCCATGTAGCTCGAATGGTAAACATATGCTTACCTAAAAGAGAATTTTATGGAGAATTAGCCCAGGTATTTGCTCGCACAAAAGTCAGAAGAACTGGTACAAGGTCACTCTCAAAGTCTCTCTGAAGAACTTTAGTATCAATTGTGAGAAATGGGAGACATTGGCATGGGATTGTCCAGCATAACATGCCCACATCAAAAGTGGCACTATGTTCTATGAACAAAGCAGAATTGTAGTAGGACAAAGGAAGGATGAGATGTGCAAATCTAGAGATATGTCCATCCCAAATGTTCATATGGACTATTTGTGCCCAAACTGTGGTAGAACCTTCTGAGCTTACCTTGAACTGATTAGCCACAGTTAAACACCCTGTGCATTGATCACAATATTGTGATATCATTAGTCCTCTTCAACACAATATGGGTGGACATATTTGTCCAGGGCCTTGGCAAGTCTAATGCTTCTGAGCATTAAACTTATTGGTTATAAGGATTGCATAAAGAGGTATGCTGTAAATGTTTAAAACTAATCGTCCCCAAAATATATGCATAAACACTTTTAAGTTTTATCTACATCATTAACATTTTTCCCATTACTTTTTTAAGTCTAGGGAATCAACAAAACAGTAAATCAAACGCTGGTTTTGTAGCATTTGTCAATTTCTTTGATTTAAGCCAATTCTAGCTCAGACTTGATTTGCATGTCACTATTGTAAAAATTGCAAGCCCGGAGATTTAAGGGCTCAGAGTAAACTGTCCTTCATTTGTACCATGGGCTTTTTGCTCTAAAGTTAACCCTTCTTTTTGTTCTTATGTTAGAGGCCTTAAGTTCAATTCTTCCTACCTGTATGACCTTCAGCAACTCATTTAACTCCTTGAAAAATTACGGGAATGGATTAGATAGTATCTAAAATCTCTTCTAAAACAACATTTATGATTCTTTACAGACTTCCTACACCAAGAAGTCATTGTTCCAAACTCTAATTTTTGATTCCTGCTTAGCCATCTGGATTTCCTGGCAGTTGGAAAGTTGGCCTATCCCTAACAAAGTAGAGTATTTTGGCTCTTCTCTTGGAGCACAGCTCAAACCATGTCCTTCCCTCTACCAAACATGCTTTCTTTTGATAATCCTGTTATTTGCCCTGCTTACTTAACCCCTATTTACCTCAATTTTCACATCTGTAAGATGAACTAGAGAAGGAAATGGCAAACCATCTAGGTATCTTTGCCAAGAAAATTTCAAATGGGATCATGAAGAGTCAGATAAAACTGAAAAATTATTAAACAACTATAAAATTTTGAATTCTACCCTACTATAACATGTATCTGTAAGCAGGGTGGAGTAGGAGGAGCAACATTTTAGAGATTTATCTTGGTGAGCCTGATTCACATTCCTTTTTAACAAGTTAGGAAGTTTCACAACAGTGAAAACAATTTAGAATCATAGGGATGCCCATAAATTGGGGAATGGGTAAGCAAACTGTGATTTATTTTATGAGGGAATACTACTGTGCTATAAAAATTATGAACTCATTGATTTAAAAAAACACGGATAGACTTGTACAAAATAATAAAGAGTAAAATGAGGAGAATCAAAAGAATTTTGTACACAGTAAAAGCAATATTGTTTTAAGAACAACTTTGAGCAATTAAGTCATTTTGACTATTATTAATACCCAAATTTACAACAAAGAACCTATAAAGTAGGTCATTATTTGTATCCAGAGAAAAAACTGATAAATACAAGTATATATGGAATGATTTTACACATATACCCTGCCTCGTCCCCCCCATACCCCTAACACACACACACACACACACACACACACACACACACACACACACACACACACATTTGTGTCTAATGATAGCCAAATCTATGGGGGGAAGAAAAAAAAAGGGAGGAAAGTGACATGATAATTTTATTATATATTTTAAAGAAATAGCAACCTCTACATAATAAATGTGCAGTTTCATAGGCAATCTTTTTATATTTCCATATTTTAAGAGCTAGAGAACTCAAATAACTACAAACAATCCTTTCAAAACCAACAGAAAAAGCAAGGAGCATTTTGTAAGAAAATAATAATTTAGTTTAAAATTTAAGGATTGGGGCACCTAGTGATGCAGTAGATGCAGTCAAAGGACCTGAATTCAAATCTGTCCTTGTCCCTGGACAAATCACTTAATTCTCTAAAAATAAAAAATAAAAATCAGGCTGAAATAGTTTAAATTGATAGCAGAAATATTTTGCCCTTGAATCAAATTCCAAGTATTTTCAGGTATTACTGTTTTATATTACTAGATTACATTGTTAGTCTACTTCCTGACATGTAAATCAGTATAATTTTTATTGTATTCCACATCAATACCAAATCAAAAAAGTTGTCAATATGCACTATAGCTTATGTACAACATTTAAAATCATATTGTGTTCATTTGGTCATATAATATAATTTTTACCATGTCTTTCTGAGCACAAATTTCTGATTAATGGAGAGATCAAATATAAAAGAACCAAAGGAATACCTTTTGTACTTTATGTGTTTGCTCTATGAAGAACTTATGGAAAAATATGCTAGAGATTTTTTAAATTAATGTCTAGTAAATCACATAGAATTGGAAAATATGGAGGCATTAGAACCTGAATTAATGATGGATGTTTTCATAACCATGAAATAATGGAGGCAAATGAATACCAGAAAGATTAAATGATTTTTCTCAAACTCACACAAGTAATGAATTATGGAGAGGGGACTTAGAACCCTGATTTCTTGATTCCTAGTAAAATGGAGCTAAAAGACGATTTCTTTTTAGCTCCCAGAGTTTCTTCCTCCCCCAAAGGATCAACATTGGGTTTGAGTTTTATAGGGAAATCACCCAGTACAGTCTGAGACAATACATGCACCTATAAGCTGCTTGTGGATGTGAGGAGACATTTTAAACAGAATGTTAATGTTTAAAAGAAATCTTTCAGGCCAATTTGTGAAAATTTCTTCAAAATGCTTTAGCTCTTCCTATTTACATTTCCTTTAGCTTTATATCCATCTTGGTGCCAGGTGTCCAGACATGTGACCTATAATGAACTGTCAATCAATCATTAACAAGTATTTACTGAACACCAAAATAGGTACTATAATACTGTGAATAACATTTGAGGTGGCAGGGTTTGGGGTTTTAGAGAATATAGAAAGAGGAAAGAAAGAAAAGCAAAGAGTTGAAAATTTTCTAGTTTTGCCAACTTCACAAGGAGAACTGTTATGACTAAAATAAATGAAATTTAATTTGAAAATGTATCTGAAACTTCCATTTTGACAATATGTAATTTCAGGAGAAATCATAGAAAAATAAACTTCATCAAAAGAAATAGACTTGAGGCAAAGGGTCAGAAAAAAAAAAAACTTTTAAAGATCAAGAAGAGTTTGGGAATCAAAATCAATTTTAAGAAATCCTCAATGTGCTACTTAGAAAAGGCATAAAATTGCAAGGTTACTTGTCCTGGACTTATCTGTTACCTGGTAATTGTCATAGTTCAATTTTTTTCCTTCTTTTGTGAGGATGATGATGGTGGCATCCTGTGTCTTTTCTTGTATCATTGCATATGTCAAGGGAAAGTCTATACTGATATGTGTACCTACAGTCTATATATAACCACTTCTAGCTATGGTTTAGATTTTCTGTCCTCAGGCATTCTTGGAAAATTATATTGATGTATCTTTCTATGTCAATTATTCTTACCAACTTTGCAAAACTTTCTTGAGTGAAACAGGACAATAAAAAAACTCTTAACACAAAACTCATAATTGTATGGTCTGTGAATTTCATTAGAATATAAGCTCAAGATATTTTCCCCACCCCTTTTTTATCCCACTAGATTAGCACAGTGTTTAATATTAAGAAAATGCCTAATAAATATTTGTTGATTAAGATTGATGTATTGACTACATAGTGGATCAAATCATGTCCCTGAACTATAACAGGAAGAATCTGATGGAATATGGTTTGTCTTTGAGTCAGATTTAGGTCCCATACCTATAGTAGGATACTGAAGTGGTTATACTACTAGAAGAAAATTTAAATACAACACATTCATTAAGATTATGATATATTCCTCTAAGTCCTTCTCTGTTTCCTTATTATGGTAACCCTAGGTCCTTAAAGGCTAGACCAATAGTCCCAACTTCTGACAGATTTAATTATTGGTTAGAATTTGAGTACTAGGGCCATGTTTATGTAGTCTATTATCTCATGATGATGATGATGATGATGATGATGATATTTAAGTGATGTCTGACTCTTCATGACACTTTTTGGGGTCTTCTGTGGCAAAGATACTAGAGTGGTTTGTCATTTCCTTCTCCAGCTCATTTTACAGATGAGAAAACTGAGGCAAACAGAGGTTAAAAACTTGCCTAGAGACACACAACTAAGTGTCTGAGGAAGAATTTTTAATTCAGGTCTTCTTGACTCCAGGCTTGATACTCTATCCACTGAGCCATCTAGCTGCCCTCAAATACTTTGAAGACTTTTCCTATGGTCTAAGTAAATTCACAGAGCTTAGCCCTTTTTAAAATAACACTAGGATGAATTGTTCAGCCCCAGCAATTGTCAAGGACCATTTGTTAACTTATGGAAAAGCCATGAACTTCAAAGAACATCCACACTGCTGAAATCAGAGATCTGTGAGTTATTAAAGCATAACATTGTTTTTATATGTTCTGAGGGTCCAGACCTATGATTTCATAAGGATAAAGAACTCCTAGAATGAAAATTGTTGTACTAGTAGAAATCATCAGCTCATGTGTAGCTTATAGTTTCAGAGTTACCAAATCATTGAGATTTAGTGGATTTGCCCATGCTCACACAGAGTGTGAGATCATATATAAACATAGATCTTCATAATTTCATATAGCAAATAGATGTCCAAGGTGAAACTTGAACCCATCTTCCTATCTCTAAATTCATCTCTCTAGAGATAAAATAGAATATATACATTGTTAATGGGGTGGTTTTCCAAGTCAGTATGTGACTGCAGGGATCACTATGTATGATTTAATGGCCTATTTCTATTTGAGTTTGACTTGTGCTTTAAATTACATTAGCCTCTTTAATTAAATTATCTAATACTAGAAAAATTGTAATTCAGAGACTACATTTGGACAAAATGAGGCAATTTTTCTTTGGTGGTCAAGTATCCTTCAGGGGCACTCAGACATGGAAAGGTATTTTAAACTGAAAATTAATTAGTGAATAAGGGTCAATTAGAAATGGGCAGTTATATGAAAGAACTCATCGCAAAGGAGCTGATTGTAAGGTAGTAATAACAGGTCAAATCTCTTTTTAGAATAAAGGATTTTTCTAGTGACCAGCTTTGCATTAAGCATTGACCTATATTTACAATACATTTACATTTACAATACATTACACAATACATTTGTAAAAGGTTCTCTAAGTCCCAGCTTCTTAAACTATAGGTTTCAGTTCCATGTGAGGTATGAGACCTCAATGTGAGGATCATGAAATTATAATTTATTATCAGCAAATGTTTGATTTGTAGGCCTATTTTATATACTTACATAGCCAGCATCATGTAAAAAATTTCTCAGGAAAAGAGAGGTTGTGAGTGGGAAAAGTTTAAGAAGTCTTGCTCTACATAAGAGAATTTCTGGTTCCTATGCGGGGACATGAAATAATTAGACTGAGATATTATATATACATATAATATATATGTGCTATAATATTATAGATATATACATATATCTATAATATATTATAGATATAGATATACTGCCACTGGAAGGCAACTAGAAGGCTAGGTGGACAGAATTTGGGGCCTTTGAAAGACTTATCTTCCTGAGTTCAAATATGGTATCAGTAACCATAGTGGCCTCTCAGTCACACTTACTAGCTGTGTGATCCTGGGACAAGAACACTTATCTCTGTTTGCCTCAGTTTTTCTCATCTGTAAAATAAGCTGAGAAAAGAAATGGGGGGAAAAAACCCTCTGGTATTTCTGTCAAGAAAATCTCAAATGGTGTCATAGAAAACCAGACATTACTGAAATGACTAAATAACAATTACAATGACCATGATGGACTTTATTTACCTAAAGACAAGAAGTCACTCAGGACTGCATATGAGAGGTAACTGAGATGGCTAATTAATTTAAATAATCAGTCAACTATGTAGTTACTTTCATGAATCAATTAATCATTCGATAAATTAGAACCTAAAGCACTGTGCAAACTTAGGTACAAAGACAATTTGACCTGTGATAACAACAAATAATATCCTTTTTCCCCCAAGACTCTCTCCTTTCAATTCTTTATTTCATAGAACTGTCAAAATAATCATGGTAGAGCACAAGTCTATGTCATTCCCTTACTCAAAGACTTTCACTGGCTCTAAATTGCCTCAAAATAAAAAATACAAACTCCTTAAACTGGAATTTAAAGCTCTTTATAATGGACTCTACCCTACTTTTCCAGGTTTATTTTATTTTATATTTTTCTCACACTATCTTCCAGCCAATCTGCCCTTACTTATGCCCTAAATTGTACCATCCACCTCCTGCTTCTGATATCCCTTTGCATATATTGTCTCCCATTCCTGGGGTATACTCCTTTGTATCTTCCTCTTAGAATCTCTGCCTTCCTTCAAGGCTCAGTTCATGTGCCACTTCCTATGGAGAGCCTTTCCTGGAAGATTCTGAGAAGATGGCAGAGTAGGTCAATAAATTCCAAGCTCTCCAGATTTTCCCCACAAACAAAACAAATTTGTGCTCAAGGTAAATGAGCAAAACCATTTCATTGAGTGAAAAATCAAGAAGACTTGGGGCAGAACAGAAGTCCAGGTACCTGAAGATCTATTCTAGAGAAAGCCCCCAGGCCAGGAATTAGTGCAAACACTTTTGGATTAGCTCTGCAAAAAATTTCAAGTGGGGAGCTCTGGAGAAACCTGTCTTTGCCTGGAGCCTCAGCAGAAACCACAGGAATTTTCACCTCATGGACAATGTGTGGAGTCAGGAGTCAGAGTCCAGGAAGAAAGAAGGAATCTCTATTAATTAGGAGTGCCAAGTCCAACTGTGCTGCTCAGATGTGGCCCTGAGTAAGAAGGAAGCAGATGAGGGCAGAGGCAGTGGGACAGTAATGCTGTTGGCTATGGGCACTTGCAGGAGCATGGATCTTTTAGTTTGGAGTTCCATGTGTGTTGCAAGTTTTGAGGTAGTATAGGATAGTGCCTACCACTGACCATGAGGTTTTCAGGATATGAGAAATTAAGGCCAGGTTAAAATTCCACAGAACAATTAAGTGATCAATAGAAGTCTTGAGCAACCTAGGAATTGAAGAGCTAGGAAGGGAAAGGTGGATTCATCAATTAGAAAGTGTCTTGTGGTTTTGAGAAAACCACAAAACTTAAGATAATAGCCCATCTAACCTAAACTAGTTGGGGGTCAATAACTTGACTTGACCAAATCACTATTGTGCCTGCTCAATAACCTAATTAAACATTAGACAACACACCCAATAGGAGAAGTTTTCTGCTATTTTTTTAAAGGTGATGTATGATGATGGAGGGGGAACATATTTAGGGAAAACATATAGTGGGCATATTGGAAAAATTGTAACCTGGAAGAGAATGGACCGATCTGGTCTCTGAAGAGAAGGACTGTATACTATATACTTTATACTAGCAAGTATAAAGCTTCTCCCATTTCTGTGCTCAATGCTTCCTCTTCCCAAAGAGGAGTGGGGCCCATTCCTGGACAGAAATATTGATTCTTTTTCATAAATTTTCCTCAAAATCTGATTTTCAGTGTCAAAAAATAGATTTCTAACATAGATAATAGCGTAAAGTTGAAGTGAAGCTAGAAATATTCTCCTGTTGCCATGATTAGAGTTGTTTACACTAATACCTCTTATTTTAAAAAAATGAACCTGCAAAGAAGAAAGACCTCATCTACAGAAACTTACTAGGGGAACAGGGAAGACTGGGGTTCATCTTTAAAGGAAGAAACTGAAGTTTAAAAACAGTTTCTTCTACCCCAAAGAGTAATGTTAAATTACTATCTGCCCAGGAAGAATTTATAGAAGAACTCAAAAAAGAATTTAAAAATAAATAAGAGATCTCGATGAAAAAACAAAACAAAAGAAACAAACAAAACAAACCATCTGAGAAAAACAGGAATATTATGAAAGAAAGGTTAACCAACTAGAAAAAGAGGTACAGAATTTTAAAAACAAAAATAACTCTTTTAAAAATTAGAATTAGGCAAGGGGAAGCCAGTGAAACTATGAGACCAAGAAATAACAAAACAGAATACAAAGAATGAGAAATAAAACAGAATGTGAAACATTGTATAAAAAAAACAATAGATCTAGGAGGACAGATCAAGAAGAGAAAAGAAAAATTGAATAACTGAATACTGTGACCACAAAAAGAACCTTGATACAATAATGCAAGAAATAATACAAGGAAATCATACTGGAATGATAGAACATGAGGGAAAAGTAGAAATATAAAAAAATCCATCAATTATCACCTCAAAAAAGGATTTTTTGTGGAAAATACATAGGAATATTATTCTCATTTAACATGTATTGGTCTACCTGCCATCTAGGGGAGGAGGTGGGGGGAAGGAGGGGAAAGTTGGAACAGAAGGTTTTGCAAGGGTCAATGCTGAAAAATGCAAAAAGCTATAATAATAAAAAAGGAATATTATTGTCAAATTTCAAAACCCCCAGATCAAAGAAAAAAATTTATAAGAAACAAGAAAAAAATTCAAATATGCTGGAGCTACAATTAGAATTGTGCAGGACATATAGTCACAATAAAAGACCACAGGTCCTGGAATTATATATACTGGCAATCAAAAGAACTAAGCCTATGATAAAAAATATCATATTCAATGAAATTATCCATATTATTGTATGAAAAAATGGATATTCAACAAACTTGTAGATTTTCAGTACTTTAAAGAAATCTGAAATAGAAAATTTAACATATAAGAGCCAATATCAAAGATTAATTTCAAGAAATTTAACATGGACAAATTGTTTATATTTTTTTACAGGGAATGCCTATGATATGTTTAAGATTGATATCAGTGATCAGGTAGCTCAAAAGAAAGATTGGGTAGAATTGAGTATGATCTGACTCTAAAAAGCAAAACCACTTAGAAAAAGATAAAACAGTAATTATGTTATAAAAATAAGGTACAAAGGAAGAATAGACACAGAAGCATTAGAAGATGGAAGAGGGCTTGTAGTTTTCAAAATCTTCTTATGTCAGAAATGGTTTGAATAGGCAATAATACATACATACATATATATATATATATATATATATATATATATATATATATATATATATATATATATATATATATATATATATATATATATAATGTCATGAGGTGGATAGTACCCTCTAAAATCTATGAAGAAATAATAAGGGAGAGGGGTTTATAGAAACGGGAAGAAAAAGGTAGGGGAAAAGACAAAGGAGGATCCATAGTGGGGGGAGATTAAGTAATAGCAAAGCAAGTTATGGAAGAGAATTAAAGTAGAAGAATTAGCAAGGATGGAAAAGAAGAGATATACACAAACACTACAAGGATGAGGAGTAGAATTTATCAGAAAATAAAAATATGCAAAACATTCTCCAATTGATAAATGGTCAAAGGATATGAACAGACAATTTTCAGATGATGAAATTGAAACTATTTCCACTCATATGAAACAGTGTTCCAAATCACTATTGATCAGAGAAATGCAAATTAAGACAACTCTGAGATACCACTACACACCTGTCAGATTGGCTAAGATGACAGGGAAAAAATAATGATAAATGTTGGAGGGGATGTGGGAAAACTGGGACACTAATACATTGTTGGTGGATTTGTGAGAGCAATCTGGAATTATGCCCCCAAAATTATCAAACTGTGCATATCCTTTGATCCAGCAGTGCTACTACTGGGCTTATATCCCAAAGAGATTTTAAAGAAAGGAATGAGAATGGTATGTGCCAAAATGTTTGTGGCAGGCCTTTTTGTAGTGGCTAGAAACTGGAAAATGAATGGATGTCCACATCAATTGGAGAATGGTTGGGTAAATTGTGGTATATGAATGTTATGGAATATTATTGTTCTGTAAGAACTAACCAGCAGGATGAATACAAAGAGGTTTGGAGAGACTTACATCAACTGATGCTGAGTGAAATGAGCAGAACCAGGAGATCATTATATACTTCAACAACGATACTGTATGAGGATGTATTCTGATGGAAGTGGCTATCTTGGACAAAGAGAAGATCTAATTCAGTTCCAATTGATCAATGATCAGCTACACCCAGAGAAGGAACACTGGGAAATGAGTATAAACTGTTTGCATTTTTGTTTTTCTTCCCAGGTTATTTTTACCTTCTGAATCCAATTCTTCCTGTGCAACAAGAAATTTGGTTCTGCACACATATATTGTATCTAGGATATACTATAACATATTTAACATGTATAAGACTGCCTGCCATCTAGGGGAAGGGGTGGAGGGAAGGAAGGGAAAAATCAGAACAGAAGTGAGTGCAAGGGATAATGTTGTAAAAAATTACCCAGGCATATGTATTGTCAAAAAAAAGTTATAATTATAAAATTTTAATTAATAAATAAAAAACAGAAAAAAAGGAAAAGAATGGCTAGTAATCATATATCTTAGACAAAATAAAACTTAAAGATTCAATCAAGAGAGAAATCTACATCATATATCAGCCATACTAATATTATTTTAGACATATATTTACATATGGGTAAAAGTGTGTGTATGTATGAGTATGTCTGAGTATATGTAAATATGTATGTATGTTGCTCTATGTGTGTATGGATATAGATATATGTGTATATATAGGAGTCTATAGGTAGGTGTAAGTGTGTGTGTATACACACACACACACATACACATATATATATATATATACACATATATATATGTATATAGGGGGTCTGCGAGTGTGTGTATATGTATATATGTTTATATATATACTTGGCAGAAGAGGAGGGGCTGAAAGGTGAAAAAGAATAAAGTAAAAAAAGGACACAACAGAGAACAAAAGGACAACACAAAAGGAAGCAAAGAAAGGATAGACACTCATTAATATAATTTCTTCTACTATTATATATCATTTATTGAACTGGTAATTTATTTTGGTATATTTTGAATCCTCCCTGATATTCTGCTGATCACATGACAATGTTCTGTCTTGTTTTGCTTTATTTTTCTTTTCTGTCTTTCTTTTTTCTATTCTGTTTTTAAGAAATAAATAGAAAAATTTAAAAACAAAGAAGAGCCTATCCTGATCCCCCTAGTTGTAAGTTCTATTTTTCCTCCTCAAAATATTATGTATATCATGTTTTTGAAGATGCAGCATGTTATTGTGGTTAAAGAATTGCTCTAAACCTGGATTCAGGATACAGTTCTTGCAGGTAGGAAGCTAGAGCCAATCGCTTAAGCTCCAGCTCTCTTTCCCTCCTTTCTTTGTCCATCACAGTAAATTTCAAAGGACGCCTAAATCTACACTAATAGAGAAAGGTTCCTCAATGCAAATGCACTGAAGAAATGAACAGTTATTGATGATGATAATAATAAAACAATATAAGACATTATACTATTCTATGCTATGCTATGAAATATTATAGCATACTACATGAATATAATAATATAATGTAAAATAATATGACCGACATGACATGACATAATACAACAAAATGCAACACAATACAATGCAATGCTCAAAAACCCCAAAATTAATGTTATCTTTACTTTATTGCATAATTTATTTATTTTTGTTTAGGCATTTCCCAATTATATTTTAATCTGGTTCCAGAATTATTCCTGCTGGGGAAAAGTTTGACACATTGAATTAAAAAAAAAGAATAGAATGGAATGTGATATATGATATGATATAGAAAAATAATATGTAATGTAGTAAAATATAGTATAAAATATGCATGATACATTATGCTTTGATATATCATAGTACAATATTGTATATCATAATATATAGTATAGTTTAATAGACTATGATACAACATAGTATAATACAGTTTAAATATATTACAGTAGTTTGGCATAGTATGATATAATACAACAGAGTATAGCATAATAGTATGTAACATAATATAGCATAGTACAATATAATATGGCATAGCAAAATATAGTATAGTAAAATACAGTACAAAATAATACAATACAGTATAAATCAGTGTGTTACATTGTGTAGTATATTATAATGTGGAAAAATACTGTATAATATATAACATTATACAGAATATTATAACATATGACTATATTGATGACTCAGTGGATAGAGAAGTCAGATTGAATAACAACCTCAAGGTAATAGAATACAATAGTATAGTATAATATGGTGTAACACTATGTGATATTTTACTTGAAATTACTAAGAGCAACTAGGTAACCCTTTTACAATCAGTCTCCTCATTGATTATAAGTTTATTGATGGAAACAAGTTTTTTTTTCCTTGTAGTATTCAACAGCTAGTATAGTTTCCCCTACAAAGTAGGCTTCACAAGTGCAATTGATTGGGTAGATGTGACCTGAAAAAAATAGCAATAATTTGCATTTATATCCTGTGATAGCTAGGTAGAACAGTGAATAGAGTGATGGGCCTGAAGTCAGGAAGACTCATCATCCTCAAATATTTAATAGCAGTATGGCTCTAAGCATGTTTTTTTTTGTTTCATTTTACCCATTTTCCTGAATTTCCTTATGTGTAAAATGAGCTAGAAAAGAAAATGGCAAACCACTCTAGAATCTCTGCCAAGGAAACTCCAAATGGGATCACAAAAAGTAAGACATGACTGAAATGCCAAAAGAACAAAACTTAAATTGGGCTTTACAGCTTATTTACAGATGATGAAATAAGTGTAGGGAAGTCAAGTTATCTGCATTTGGAAATAATAACTAGGGGTAGTTAGATGACACAGTGCAGTAGCTAAAGCCCTAGCACTGAAGTCAGGAAGACCTGAGCTCAAATGTGACCTCAAACATTTAATACTTAACTAGCTGTGTGATCCTGGGCAAGTCACTTAAATCCTATTGCCTTGCCAAAAAAAAAAAATAATTAAAAATAATTAGAATGGAAATAGTAACCAATTTTAGTAGGGGTGAGTAAATAAATACTCTTAGTATAGGTATTAACTATTTTTCAGAGTTGGATCCAGGATTCCCAAGACCTTTTCCAAGGAGCCAGGAGGTCAAAACTATATATAATTCACATAAACAAAAGCTTCAGTAATTTTTTTGAGTATAAAGGAGTCTTGAGACAAAAAAAAAAAAAAAAAAAAAAAGACAAGCTTGAAAAACATCACAATATAGTTATGTCTTCCAGTAGCATAAGTTTAAATAATGCTTCTATCCCTAGCAAAAAATGTCAGCTATTTGCAAAACACGCAGGTCTCTATTAAAGAAAGGATTCATTCCTTTCTATTCTCTTCTGCTACCCTGAGGCTGTTTAGCTATTGTTTATATTTCTGGTGCCTACTCTCTGTTACTGTTTTCTAAGATGTTTAATTTTGTGCAAGGCCTGCCTTTGCTTCAGTGCTATTAAAATTGGGAGATAGGCATGGGAATGGGAAGTTGCAGAGAAATCTTGCCCTCACTCTTAGAGGCTTTTTATAGGATAGGAGACTTTCCAAAGAAAAATGCTGATGAGGTAGTCACAGTTGATTCTGAAGAGAAAAGAGCTAAGTTTCCCAAGAAACTAAAGAATAAGTGATCAGCTAACTTAGGTTTAAAAGTCTCTTATCTTTTAAAAAGAGATTATCCATCTTTTAAATTTTTATATTCTATTAATATTGCCTTGTAGAGGATGATGATGATAATGATGGTAAGCATTTATTAAGCAGTTATTATTTTCTAGGAATTGTGATAGGAAATAGAGATACAAGCAAGCAAAATAGTTCCTTCTGTCTAGGAGCTTCCTTTTGAAAGGGAGAAAACAATATGTAAGGGAAATTAGGAAGAGAACAGTCAGGAACTGATATCAAGGTTGGCTTCAGATAAAGTGAAGTTCCATCTGTTAGAGCCCAAGATCAGAGATGTTATAGAAAAGAAAGGGATAAAAAGATTGGCTGGAATGTAGATATCCTGGTTAGGAAATAACTGAAAAGTAATGTGGAGGTGGTTTTGAGCCAGGTATATTTAAAGCTTGTGAGAAATGAAATATAACTACTTCAAAGAATTAATATCTTGTGGAGAATCACATAGTTATTAGTAGCTTACATCATTTAGCCAATAAGGAACTTCAAAAAGAAAAAAGTAGTAAGAGACCTCATCAAGGAATTCTATGACTGCAATAGAAGTTGAATTTGTCATATGGTAGAAATGAGGGGTAGCAGTTGAACTGCTGGAGTGCTCCATGAGTCTCCTAAACCAGGAGAAAGCAAGGAAAGTCTCTAGCACATTGAGTTGACTTAATGGTAACCTTATGGGGGATGGTGCAAGAGTCACTCAAGATACGCAGATGTTGATGAATTGCAATCTGTATGATTCAAGGGAAGTTAAATGTATGAGATCATGAATAAACTGGAATATGAATAAGAAATGGAGGCAAAGATCAGGAACTAAGAATGAAGACCAAAGTGTTACATGATTCTGTTGTTGTTGTTTTTTAAAATAGTGATAGAAATTTCAAAGCCTAATATGAACTGGAGCTTTTGATAAATATTAAAGATAATACAACTTTTAAAAATCTATGTTGAAGATAGGAGAAACATCAAGGTATCTTGTCAGTTATAAGCAGAAAGCATAGATATACATAACATTGCTAAATATGATGTCACACTCTTGAGAAAACTATTCATCTTCTGATAGGGAAGAGATGAAGAGAAGATGAAAATGCATAAAAGAATGAAAGCAGAACTACTCACCTCTTATTATACCTTGTTTTCTTTATAAAGGAGAATTATTTTTCAGATGAAGAAATAAGAACAAATTATTTACTTTTTAGCAAGATAAACTATTCTCAGTAACTTCAAATCTCTTTTCTTGGTACTTTGACATTATACCATACTTAAAAAAAAAAAAAAGTATCAAACCTAATTGGAGAACTATTCTCAACGATCTTTCAGGAAATGAGGGAAATGTTAAAGACTAATAATATAATTAACATTATCCCAAATTTTAAAAAGAGTAAACAAGGCATCAGGGCAATTTAGGGTGAGATGCAAGAGCAAGAAGTTTTTTAAAAAGATATTCCTCCGACTTAATTTTTTCACATTTTTTCCAATTACAATTGAAGACAATTTTCAACATTTACTTTCATAAATTTTGAGTCCCAAGTTTTATCTCCCTTCTTCACTTTACTTCCAAAGACAGCAAGCAATTTGATATAGGTTATATGTGTAAAATCATGTTAAGCACATTTCCACATTAATTATGTTGTAGAAAAAAGAATCATAAAAGTGGGAAAAAAAGCACAACAAAAATATGTGAAAACAGTGTGCTTCAATATGCATTCAGATTTCATAATTTTTCTTTGGATACAGATAGCATTTTCTACCATGAATCATTTGGAATTGGCTTAGATTATCTTATTGCTGAGGATAGCTAAGTCATTCAGAGTGGATTGTTATAATATTGCTGTTACTGGATACAATGTTCTTCTGATTCTGCTTACTTTGCATTAGTTCTTTTAAGACTTTCCAGGTTTTTCTGAAATCTGCTCATTATTTCTTTTAGCACTTATTTCTTATATTATTCCATTACATTCACATAACACAACTTTTTAAACCATTCATCAATTGATGGCCATTCCATCAATTTCCAATTCTTTACCACCACAAAAAAGAGTTGCTACAAATATTTGTGTACATGTGGATCCTTTTCCTTTTTTAAACATCTCTGTGGGATACAGACTTAGTAGTGGTAGTCCTAGATCAAAAGATATGCACAGTCCTATAGTCTTTTGGTCATAGTTCAAATTGCTCTCCAGGATGGTTAGATCAGTTCACAACTCTACCAGCAATGTATTAAGCATTGTACTTCCATCCCATTTTCTCCAACATTTATCATTTTTCCTTTTCTGCCATATAAGCTAGTTTCATAGATGTGAAGTAGTATCTCAGAATTGTTTTAATTTGCATTTCTATACTCAATAGTGATTGAGAGCATTTTTTTCCTATGACTATAGATAGTTTCGATTTTTTCATCTGAAAATTTCTTGTCCATATCTTTGATCATTTATCAATTGGATATTGGCTTGTATTCATATATTGACTCAATTCTCTGTATATTTGAGAAATGAGACTTTTTAGCAAAAATCTTCATGGTAAAAACTTTTTCTCAGCTTTCTGATTTCCTTTTAATCTTGGTTGCATTGGGTTTGTTGTGCAAAATCTTTTTAATTAAGTGTAATCAAATTTATCTATTTTGCATTTTGTAATGTTCTTTATCTCATTTGATCATCTTTTTTACTCTTTTCTATAGACTTGACAGATAAGTTATTTCTTATTTTTCTAATTTGCTTACGGTATCACCCCTTATGTCTAAATAATGTACCCATTTCGACTTTATCTTGGTATAGGGTATGAGATGTTAGTCTACAACTAGTTTCTGACATACTCTTTTCCAGTTTTCCTAGCAATTTTTGTCAAATAATGAATCCTTATCCCCAAAGTTGGAATCTCTGGGTCTATCAAACTATATGTTACTAAAGTCTTTTTGCTACTGTGTCTTGTGTACCTAACCAGTTCCATTGATATACCACTGCATTTCTTAGCCAGCACCAAGTAGTTTTGATGGTTGCTGTTTTACAAAGTAAGTTTGTATCTGGTATGGCTTAGGCCACCTTCCTTTGCAGTTTCTTCCCCATTAACTCCCTTGATATTCTTGACATTTGTTCTTCTTCCTTTTATTTTTTTTTCTAGTTCTATGAAATAGTTTCATGGGGAATGATGGGGGAACCAAGCCAAGATAGCAGAGATCAGGCATGACTTTATGTGACCTCCTCCAAACTTCTCTGAATCCAACAGCAGATTAAGCCTCTTAACTGGTTTTGGAATGACAGAAACCACAAATATTTGGAGTAAAACACATTTCCAGAAGAAGATACTTTGGAAAAACTTTAGAACAGGCCTGTTTCAAATGGGCAAGGGGAGAGTCTGCAGAGCCCAGACTGCAGCACAGGGATCCTGGGGCAAGTAGCTAGGGCAGGGAGCCAGAATGTTGCAGCGTCCCAGTCACTGAGGAATCTTCTGTGAGGCTCTGAGGTTACTCTGTCCTGGTTGCAAGCAGGTGGTTTAGAAGATTTGCTGTAAAACACATAAAAGTAAATTCAAAAGTCAAATTGTAAACCCCAGAGCCCCAGAAGAACCCAGGATCTGGCAACTATTATCCAGCAGTGGAAGTCAGTCAGAAACATTGGCCCGGAAAAAGTTGCCTGTTTGCCTTAAGAGCAGATCTCAACCCTTAAAAATGAGCAAAAAAGCAAAAAGAACCCTGACCATAGATAACTTTTATGGACAGAACAAACCTCAAACCCTGAGGTTCCTAAAGGCAAATCAACTCCAAATGAAGTCCTGAAAGGAGATATGAGCTGGTCCCCATTTCACAAGGCTTTCTTGGAAGATTTCAAAAAGAACCTTAAAAAAGAGTTAGCGGAAAATTGGGGAAAGGAAATGAGACCTTTGCAACAGGGTATGGAAAAGGAAAAACAAATTATCTGAAGAAAACTTCTTAAAAATAAACTTGATGGAATAGGAAAAGCATATAACTCTCTGCAAAATAGATTTGATGAAACAGAAAAAGCATATAACTCCTTATAAAATAGATATGGAAAAGATGCCAATTTGCTGAAAAACAGAATTTGTGAAATGGAAAAAAAGTGCAATAAACAAAATAATTCAGTTGGTCGAATACAAAAGGAACTTAAAAAGGTAATTGAAGAAAACAATACACTGAAAATTATAATTGAACTAATGGAAATGAATGATGCAATATGACTTAAAGAATCAGTCAAAAACCAAAAAACCAAAAAAAAAAAAAAAAAAAAAAGAAAAGAAAAGAAAAGAAAAGAAAAAAGAAACAATAGAAGAAAATATAAATTCCTAGGAAAAACAACTGAGCTGGAAAATAGAACTGCAAGAGACAATCTAAGAATTATTTGACTTCTTGAACGCTCTGATGAAAAAAGAGCCTAGACATAACATTTCAGAAAATCATCAAGGAAAACTGCCCTGAAGTCTTAGAACCCAAAGGTAAAGTAGCCATTGAAAGAATTCACTGAATCACTTCCTGAAAGAGACCCCAAAATGAAAGCTACAAGGAATATAGTAGCTAAATTTCAGAATTATCAGATAAAGTAAAAAATATTTCAGGCAGCCTAAAAGAAACAATCCAAATACCAAAGAATCACAATAAGAATTACCCAGGACCTAGCAGCTTCTACCTTAAAGGATCAAAGGGCCTGGAATAAGATATTGCAAAAGACAAAGGATCTTAGATTACAATCAAGAATAAACTATACAACTAAATTAAATCATTATCTTTCAGAGATATCATCTTTCAGTGATACAGGTGAGTTTCATTTATTTTTTGTGAAAAGACCAGAGCTGAAGAAAAAAATTTATCTCAAAACACATAAGTCAAGAGAAGCATAAAAAGGTAAAAAGTAATGAATTCTTGAGAACTATATTTCTATTATAGGTACACTTAGAGAGTATGGTATAATTTGATTTTATTATAGTAATATGAAAAAAGAAACTGGAGTAGAATTGGATTGTACTGGAAAAGGAGGAAAATGGAAGTAAAATAAGGGAAATTACATCTCATAAAGAGGCAAAAAAGAGCTATTATAATTGAGGGAAAGAAGAGAGAGGGATGAACATTGTGTGAATCTTACTCTCATCAGATTTGGCTCAAAGAAAGAATGTGAGACATATTTGGTTTCATAGAGAAACTTTTCTCACCTTATAGAGAAGTGGGAGGGGAAAGGGGAAAAGAAAGGGGAAGGCTAAAAGAAAGGAAAACAGAAGTAGTAGGGAAAAGGTGTAAGAAAGGGAGAGGGGCTCTAAAGGGGGAGGGCTTTTTGAGGGAGGTGGTGATCAGAAGCAAAATACTGGAGAGGAGGGAATGAGGAAAGGAAAGAGAAAAGTATAACTTAGGGTAAATAAGATGGCAGGAAATACAGAATTAGTTATTTTAACTGTAAATGTGAATGGGATGAACTCTCTCATAAAACAGAAGTGAATAGCAGACTGGATTAAATGCCAGAATCCTACAATATGTTGTTTACAAGAAACACATTTAAAGCAGAGTGATACATACAGAGTAAAGATAAAAGGCTGGAGTAGAATTTATTTTGCTTTAGGTGAAGTAAAAAAAAAAAAAAAAAAAAAAAAAAAAGCAGGGGCAGTGATTCTGATCTCAGATCTAGCAAAAGCAAAAATTGATCTAATTAAAAAAGATAAGGGAGGAAACTATATCTTGCTAAAGGGTACCATAGATAATGAAGCAATATCAGTCCTAAACATATATGCACCAATTGGTATAGCATCCAAATTCCTCAGGAGAATCCTTGTAGCTCAAGAGAGCTACAAGAAGAAATAGACAGCAAAACTATACTAGTGGGGGATCTCAGCCTTGCCCTCTCAGAAGTAGATAAATCAAGCACAAAATAAATAGAAAAGAAATTAAGGAGGTAAACAGAATTTTATAAAAGTTAGGTATGATAGATCTTTGGAGAAAATTGAATGGAGACAGAAAGAAGTATATTTCTTCTCAGGGGTTCATGGAATCTTTGCAAAAATTGACCATGTATTAGGGCATAAAACCTCAAAATCAAATGCAGAAAGGAAAAAATAGAAAATGTGTTTTATGTGATCATAATGCAATAAAAATCACATACAATAAGAGGCCAGAGGAAAGTAGACCAAAAATTAATTGGAAACTAAATAATCTAATCCTACAGAATGAATGGGTGAAACAACACAATCAATAACTTCATACAAGACAATGATAATAATGAGACAATATACCAAATTTTGTAGGATGCAACCAAAGTGATTATTGGGGGAAATATTATATATATCTCTAGATGCTTACTTGCATTAAATAGAGAAATAAAAGATCAATGAATTGGGCTTACAACTAAAAAAGTCAGAAAAAGAACAAATTAAAAACCCTCAATTAAATACAAAATTTGAAATTCTGAAAATAAAAGGGGAGATTAATAAAATGAAATAAAACTATTGAAATAATAAATAAAACTAAGAATTGGTTTTATGAGAAAAAAACAAAATAGATAAACCTTTAACTTGATTAGAAAACAGAAAGAGCATCAAATTATTAGTCTCAAAAATAAAAAGAGAGAACTTTCCACCAATGAAGAGGAAATTAGGGCAATAATTAGAAGATATTTTGCCCAACTATATCTCAATAAATTTGATAATCTAAGGGAAATAGAATATCTATAAAAATGTAGATTGCCCAGGTTAACAGAAGAGAAAACAAATTATTTAAATATTCCCATTTAAAAAAAAAGAAATAGAAGATATTAATCAACTCCCTAAGAAAAAAATCTCCAGTGCCAGATGGATTTACATGTAAATTGCACCAAACATTTAAAGATCAAATTAATTTCAATACTATATAAACTATTTGAAAAAATAGAGAAAGAAGGACTTCTACCAAAGTACTTTTATGACACAAATAATGGTGCTGATACCTAAACCAGGTAGAATGAAAACAGAGAAAGAAAATTAAAGACCAGTTTCAAAAATCTTAAATAAAACATTAGGAAAGAGATTACAAAACCAGGAATGCAGGGCTGGTTCAATATTAGGAAAACTATTAACATAACTGACTATATCAATAACCAAAGTAACAAAAACCACATGATTATCTCAATAGATGCAGAAAAAAACATTTGACAAAATGTCAAAAACAAACAAACAAACAAAAAAAACCAACCCAAACATTCCTATTAAAAACACTAGAGGGTATAGGAATAAATGAGCTTTTCCTTAAAGTGATCAGTAGCATCTATTTACCATTAGCAAGCATTATATGTAGAGATAAATGAACTATTCCCAATAAGATCAGGGATGAAATAATGTTGCCCACTATCACCATTATTTTTCAATATTGTATTAGAAATGTTAGTTTTGGTAAGAAGAGATTAAAGGAATTAGAGTAGGTAATGAGGAAACCAAATTATTACTCTTTGCACATGACATAATAATATTCTTAGAGAACCCTAGAGAATCAACTAAAAGACTATTAGAAAGTAGTATCTTGAGATACTACTACACACCTCTCATATTGGCTAAGATGACAGGAAAGGATAATGATGAATGTTGGAGGGGATGTGGGAAAACTGGGACACTAAAAAATTGTTGGTGGAATTGTAAATGGAGCCAGCCATTCTAGAGAGAAATTTGGAACTATGCTCAAAAAGTTATCAAACTATCCTTACCTTTTGAACCAGCAGTGTTTCTGCTGGGTTTATATCCCAAAGAGATCTTAAAGGAAAGAAAAGGACTAGCTGTGCAAAAATGTTTGTGGCCGCCCTTTTTGTAGTAGCAAGAAACTGGAAACTGAGTGGATACCCATTAGGTGGAGAACGGCTGAATAAATTATGGTATATGAATGTTATGGGATACTATTGTTCTGTAAGAAACAATCAGGAGAATGATTTTAGAGATGCTTGCATGAACTGATGCTAAGTGAAATAAGCAGAACCAAGAGATCATTGTACATGGCAACAGCAATATTATACAATGATCAATTCTGATGGACATGACTCTTTCCCAGTTCCAATGATTTTGTGATGAAGAGAACCATCTACACCCAGAGAGAGGACTATGGGAACTAAGTGTGGATCACAACATAGCATTTTCACTCTTTTTATTGTTTTTTGCTTGCATTTTGTTTTCTTTCACATTTTTTTCCTTTTTGATCTGCTTTCTCTTGTACAGTAATATAATTATTTAAATATGTATGTTTATATTGGATTTAATATATGTTTTAACATGTTTAACATATATTGGATTACTTGCCATCTAGGGGAGGGTGTGAGGGAAAGGAGGGGAAAGTTTGGAACACAAGGTTTTGTAAGGGTCAATGTTGAAAAATTATCCCTGCATATATTTTGAAAATAAGAAGTTTTAATAAAAAAAAGTTTCATTGATATGACACCAAATAAGTAAATTAATATAGGTAGAATTGCAATCTTTGTTATGTTAGCTCAGCCTATTCATAGAAACTGATATTTTCCCAATTGTTTAGACCTGATTTTATTTTTATGACTGTGTTCATATAGTTCCTGTGTTTGGCTTGGCAGGTATACTCTCCAATATGTTATATTGTCTAGAGATGTTTTAAGCTGTTCATTTGTTTATTCATTTGTTCGTTTGTTTAAAAGTTAATTATCTGTTTGCTTATTTAAAGATTAGTCATTTATTTAAAAGCTACTAATTAATTAGGTAGTTTAAAAGTGTTTTTTTTATCTTTTTATCCCTTGGTGCTGGGATTAGTTGTTAAAACTAAGACATGGAGAACAATATTAAGTATTAGTGGTGAAAAATTAGTGAAGAAATTCTAAATTAAGGCATATGGATGGATTTATGCTCATTGTGTTTACTCAGACAGATGTGGGAAAATGTGGATTCTCCCTTTTGTTGGATAAATAATATAGAAATTGATATCTCTTCCTCAAGACCAAAATTAGATTTAGCTAATTATAATATTATAATATTAATTGATATTATAATATTATATTAATATAATATTGTATTATATATAATATATGTTATATTATATATAAATATAATATTCATTATTCTGTCAACTTTTTTAATGAGTGCTAATTTTTTAATTAAATTAAATTCATTTTTAAACTTAAATATAAAATGAGGGGGAAATTTTATGGATGTAGCAGAATATGAAAGGATTCAAAATATAAAGTAATAAATTTCCATTACAAGAAAGCTTATATAATCTTTCCATATTTTTTCAATTGATTAGCTCATCATTTTCTAGAACACAACAATATTCTAACCTTATATTATCTAATTATTTTAAATGGTCTAAATAATATGATTAATATGGCTGACATATAGGGTAATTTCTCAATTTCTCTCTTTTAATTAAATGTATTTTAGCTTTAACTTTGTGTGAAATCATGATTATGACCCTTATTTTTTTTAATCTAATAAATTCTACTCCAGGTCTTTATTTTATGTTTGTGTATATCTCTCATGTTTATATTTCCTGAAAGCAACATATTGTTGAGTTCAAATTTTTAATCTATAATTAGTTTTCATTTATGCGTGAGTTCATCCAATTCATATTCTAAGCTATAATTACTTGTTTATTTTCCTCCTATTTTCCCTTACTATCTTTTTCACCTTGTTCCTATGCCTCCTCACTCCTCTACTTTTCTTTTACCTAATATCTTGACTTCCTATTTAAACTCTCTACTCCTCCAAAAATCTCTCACTTATCCTCTCCCCTCACTGTATCTCCTTGATCTCTTATTTCTTTCTGTATTTAGAAGACTTTTATACCCTTTTAAATAAAATTTATTTAACTCATTTCTGAAGAGAGTAAGGTTTCAGCACTACCTGCCTTCTCCCCTACCAACTTCTTCTGTGTAATTTCCCCCCACCTCATTTGTATGAGATGATTGTTCCTTTTATTATATTATATTACATATATTATATTAGTTACATTTTTTAAAATTTAGTTTAACTCAAGCCCTTCTTTCAAACTGTTCTCCCAAAATAGTCATAAATGAACTGACAGCATTTTCATATATAAGAAGCAAACAACGTGATCTTATTGAGTGCCTTATAATTGGTCCTTAATATTCATATTTCTTCTGAATGTTATGCATCAAAATTTCCCTACAGTTTTTCTGCTTTTGTCAGAAAAATGTAAGAATCTTCAATTTGTTAAATATCTATTTTTTCTTTTCATTTAGAATTATGCTTAACCTTATTGGAGAAGTTACCATTGGTTGTAACTTTAGCTCTTTTGTTCTATAAAATTAGTATGCCAAGACTATGGTTCAATGTAATAGCTACTAGGTCTTGTATAATATTTATTGTAACTCCATGATAGTTAAATTGTTTTTGTTTTTCCTTGTTGCTTATGATATTTTCTCCTTAATCTAGTATTCTTGAAACTTGACTATGAGATTCTTGTAAGTTTTCCTTCTGGGATATCTTTCTGACGGTTACTGATGGATTTTTTCCTATTTCTACTTTGCCTTCTTGTTCTAGAATTTCAGGATATTTTTCCTTGATAAATATTGCATCAAGATTCTTTTTGTAATTATAATTTTCAGGGAATCTGACTTTTTCATATTATTCCTCCTTGATCTGATCTTCAGATTAGTTGTTTCACTGATGAGATGTTTTGCATTCTCTTAATTTTTCAGTTCTTTTGTTTTATTATTTATTTGTGTCTTAGAGTGTCATTAGCTTTCCTTTGTTCAATTATGTTTTTCAAGGAATTATTTTCTTCCCTAAGATTTTGGATCACTATTTAAAATTGGTTTATTTTCTTTTGATAATTTTCTTGATTTTCTTAAATTGCCTTTATTTTTATTCCCTAATTTTTCCTTGATCTCTCTCATGTGATTCTAAAAATCCTTCTAAGAAATCTTTTTGGGATTGGGACCATTCAACTTTTTTCATTGAAAAAGGAGTGGCTTGGAAATTGAATGTAAACTCTTAGCACTATTGTCTATCTACCCAGGTTACTTATACCTTCGGAATCCAATATTTAACGTGCAACAAGAAAATTGGATTTACACACATATATTCTATCTAGGTTATACTGTAACACATGTAAAATGTATGGGATTGCCTGTCATCTAGGGAAGGGAGTAGAGGGAGGGAGGGGAAAATTTGGAAAAATGAATACAAGGGATAATGTTATTTAAAAAAAATTGCTCATGCATATATACTGTCAAAAATTTTTATAACTATAAAATTAATTTAAAAAATTTTATCATAAAAAAAAAAAAAGAAAAAGGAGTGGCTTTTTAAGTTCCTTCCTCATGATAGCTTTTCTATCCCCATGGGAACTATTTATGGCTGGTTTCTTTCTCCTTGCTTGCTCCTTATTTATTTGTTTGTTTATTCATTCATCCATTCATTTATCTATTTGTTTGTTTATTGTTTTATTTTAATTTTAGCAGTTATTAGTGTGATGAAGTGCTAGTCCTGAGGCATGGGGAATTATGCCCCAAGTTTCGGTTCCTTCTTACTATTATTTTCTGAAGTTTGTCCTGGACCTCAACCTTGAACTTTCCTCTTTACTCCTAATTCTTGGTTAGAGCCCTCAATCATGCGGTCTTGCAAATGATCTTATTACTTTCAGCCCCTCTGGTGGCTGCAAACAACAGTTGTCTATTCTTTCCTGGAACTGAAAACAGAGACTCTGCAATCCTGCAAGTTTCCAGAGAGAACAGGGTCTCTGCTTCTCTGCTATTGCACTCACCAGACCTGTACAAGCTCCTTCTTATCGCCTCCCCCCCAAACACTCCTGAGGCAGTCAGCCCCGGAACACCTCTGGCCAGCACAGCTATACTTGATGTCCCTCAACAGTGGAAGGTCCTTCAATCTTCTACTCCATCAGTAAAATGAAAGTTTCTAAGCCTGAGGCTGCCTCCCAACCCCAGCTGCCCCAAGGCTTATTGTTTGTTGATTCAACAGAATTGGCTTGGAGGTGTTTGCATTTCAGTCAGGCCAAACATCTACCATTGCAGGTCAGGTATTTTCTGAAATCTTCTTAAGTTGTTTTTGGAAAGCAACTGGTTTAGCCAGACTTTTACATCTGCTGCTCTACATTCCCTCCTAGGAAATGTTTTGTTTTTCTTTGGAGAAAATTTAGAGAGCTAAA
Source organism: Sminthopsis crassicaudata (assembly GCF_048593235.1). NCBI lineage: Eukaryota > Metazoa > Chordata > Mammalia > Dasyuromorphia > Dasyuridae > Sminthopsis > Sminthopsis crassicaudata. The sequence goes on from NC_133620.1 coordinate 229,375,280, forward strand.
AGTTTTCTGGCCTACTCTGCCATCTTCTTAGTCTTCTCTCCTCTCATTACTTGTTAGTCAAACAGAATGGACTTATACCCTCAAATTCATCCCCTTTTACAAAGGCATATCAACTGTAAGCCTACACTCTGTGAATTGTGTTTGGATTGAGAGAGATAGTAAAATTGCATCTCTTTTACTTATAAAATGCTAACATCAAAAAAGTGACCAATATTCAGAAATTATATCTCTTGGACTTTTTAAACATCATATATTGAAGCCCTAGGATATGGAACCAGAATATTAATGTTATTTTGGGGAAAGAACAGCTATTATGTATATAATTCATGTACTATTTGATCTTGCATAGCATTAATAGAAGTATAGTATCTAGACGCACGGGTTCTCAAACCTGAGGGCCAGATGCAATCCACTGAGGATGTTTATGCGGCCCGCCTGGTTATGGCAAATGGGCTGAGGGGCGGAGACAGAGTGTGAAGTTTTGTTTTTATTATAATCGGGCCCTCCAACAATCTGAGGGACAGTGAACTGGTCCCCTATTTAAAAAGTTTGAGGACCACTGAATTCTAGAGCAAGCAAATTTATATTTCCATGGACTGGTAACTGGTCAGTTATTAAACACTTATTAAATGCTTACTACATTCCAGGTATAGGGCAATTAAAAAATGACAAATAAAATTAAAGTATTATGTTCAGTTCTGGGGGCCACATTGTAAAAGAGAAATTAGCAAAAAAGAACATGCCAGGAAGAAATTAATCAGAACAATGAAGATGTTAGGAAATCATGCTTTATAAGACTTGGTTGAAAGAATTGGAATGTTTAACCTGGAAAAGAGAAGGCTTAGATAGTACATGAACTCAATTTTTAAAGAGGTATTGTGCATGATACATGTCTTTGGAGTTAGAAAATTTTTGTTCAAATCCTCTTTCTGAATTTTATCTTAAATAAGTGCCTCAACTTCCCCAGACCTCAATCTCCTCCCCCATAAAATAGAGGAAAAACCATGGAGTTTTTAAAAGACTTTTATATTTTTGCAATTTTTCTGTTTGGTCATTGATGGCAAAATAAGGTAGAAACAAAGAAATAGATTTCAATTCAAATACAAGGAGGAAAAACTAACACTGATTTAAGTAGGATATGTGATCTGCCTAAGGCAATGACATTTCTGTATATCATCAAGTAGAGATATTCTTTTTTTCTTTTCTTTCTTTTTTTAAATGGCTGTTATATGTAGGATTCATGTTTTGGAAAAGGATTGGACTAAATGACCTCTGAGGTCCCTTCCTACTCAGTCTCTAATTCAGTGAATCTCATTCTAAAAACTGAAAGTTATTTTAAGTGTTGAAAACAGGTATAATTAGGTTGAAGCTTTGACCACCCACTGACCATAGTGACTCGCTTCACAGAAATGGATAATTTATGCCATTATCTCTGTTCCTGACACTACAAGCCCAGCACTCCTGGGGGCATATGCTGTCCAGCAAAATGTTTCTGGCAATTACCTGCAGAATAGCCTGGTGTCAAGTCTTGATTATTCACATTTGCAAAAGAAAAAATATCTCTAAGTAATAGGAAGGATCCCTTAACAACTGTTTTATTCAGAAAAGGGGGGAAAATTCCAAAGCTATTTGTTGGGGTCTTTAAAAGTGAAGTTGTTGCAGTTTAATTTATGTGGGTGACAAGTGTAACTAGTTTTCTCTGCCTGTGTTGAAGATCTGATCTAAAAGTAAATCTGATAGGCCAAGGGGAAAGAGGGGGATCCCATTCATTGTGCCTGAAAATTAGGATGAATGGAGTTTCCATTAAGTCTTCTGATGACACTTACTAATTTCCCCAGTGAATCTGGCTGCTTCAGATGGCTCATGTGCTATTTATCTTCATCTGCATTTGGACTGTATTTCTGAATTCATGAATTACAATTGCTTTATTTGAAGGAAAAACAATACTAGGGAGAATTAAATTCATAACCCCAATCCGAAAGTTTGTTTTTTTTTTCTTTATAAAGCCCTTGTGGGTATTTTTTTCCCCCTTTTCTTCTTTAACATCCCATCTCCCAATGTATTTCATTGCAGGGGTCAAGAGTCAATGGGAGATAAGAAATAGAAATTGACATAGACTCAATTCTCCAACTGTTTTTATTCCAATTGTTTTTGCTGTTGTTTAGTTATTTCAAGTTGTGACTATCTATGATGCGATTTGGGCTTTTTTTGGCCAAGATATTGAAGTAGTTCTCTATTTCCGTCTCCAGCTCTTTTTACAGATGAGGAACTGAGCAATAAGAGTAAATCACTTGCTCAGGGTCACATACCAATAATTGTCTGAAGCTAGATTTGAATTCAGGTTTCTTGACTCTAAGCCTGGCACTTTATTTGATGCACTACTTAGCTTCCTTAGATCTAATTTATACAAATTGAAAGTCAGCAGTGTGAGTTTAATCTGTTCCTATATAACACTAGACTTGTCAGGACTTCTGGAATCCGTGAAGAACAGGCATTTTCACATGAAAGATCTAGTATCCAGCAGGAAGGAACTTTGGAGTTCAATCCCCTTCACTTTCTACAAGACAAAAGTGAGATACAGAGAGAAAGGATGGAATAGAAGAGTCCTGGCTTTAAAAACAAACAAACAAAACAAAACAAAACAAAGAAACAAACAAAAAACCCCAACTCTCTGTATTTTAATCCTGGAGCTGTTTCTTGGTTTCTGTGTGACTTTAGATAAGTCACTTTACCTAGATGTACCCCATGAATTTAAAAAAAAACAACCTTTACTAGCTGTATTCACTGTAATTGGACCTTTGTGATCCTATGCATTTATTTTATGCATTGAAAATTATTCAAAAGCTTCATCGGATTGCCAAAGAGGTCTGTGACACTTCTTAAAAAAGAAAAAAGAAAGAACTGTTGGGCTGGATGATTTCTAAAGTCCCTTTTGGCTCTGATTTCTTTCATATTAAGGTTCATTGACTACTCTGAAGTCACATAACTAGATAGTTACTAATCAGAGACTGAACTAAATATACTAATGCACAGATACTCAAATATCAACACATTAACAGACATATATGAAATCATTTTTCTATATTTTTGCTAAGTATAACACTTCACTCATTATAAGCTAGATATTGGCTTTTTAGAACATTTCATTACTTCCTGACTGCCCAGGTTCCTTGTATGATCTTCCTTTTATTTCCACTCTCCCAAAGTATATGCTATATTCATTTTTACTCCTTTCTTTCCATCCTAATAAATAACAAGCATTTTTAAGCACCAGTCATATTCTGGACAATCAAAATTCTCTCTATGAGTATATCATTTCTTTAAAGACTTGCTAGAAAGTGCCAAATTACACCTTAGAGAATATATCATATATACTTTGTATTTACTTGTGTTGGAGTCTTATATGTGTAATAGATTGTAACATAATTCATTTTTTAACTTTTGAATTCTATCTTCCTTACTCCATAATTCTCAATTCCAAGTCTATGTTATACACTTGCAAGAACTTAATAAATATTTGTTGAATGACTGATTAATTTGATGATTTTTTATCATAATCAATAAATACCAATGAAATATTAATTTTTTTCAGAAACTTGGCATCTAAAAAAACAAAGGAATAAATCATGATTTTTCTGGGCCCCAATTTCTTCATCTGTAAAATGAGGAACTGATTGCATTAGATGGACTTCAAGAACTCTTCCAACTCTAAATCTATAATCCATGAAGTCTACTATAGGAATTTCATGAATGATGAAAAGATAGGTAGACCTCCAGTATTGCATATGATACCTTTGTCTCAGAACTAGCTTTAATGAGAATTTAGGTGTATTGAATCCTATCACAGATGCTTGGTATCAGTGTTGTCTTGGACATGTTTCTTAAATTCTCAGAATCCCAATTTCTTTCTATGTAACATATATGTAATAATATTTCTACTACCTACTTCATAGTAAGGTTCCTACAAATCCTAACTTACTTTATACCTCAAGGACCTGTGATTTTAAATTCCTTCCTTTACATATTATAACTTAAATTCTTGAGGAGTTGTCTGAAATGAAGCTCAGAGTATTTAAATAACTTGCCCAATGTCACATATATGGTGTCAGAAGCAGTGCTTGTCAGAACTTTACATTACTCTCTCCACTATACCATATTGCATCTTAAGCATTACTACATTGACAAGAGCACTAGTCATTATAATGTTATTATTCAGTCACATCCAACTATCCATTAACCCATTTAGGCTTTTCTTGGCAAAGCTACTGAGTGGTTGATTTTACTGAATTGGTTCATTTTACAAATGAAGAAAGTGAGGCAAACAAGATTGTGTGACTTGCCCAGAGTTACATAATTAGTGTCTAAGACCAGATTTGAACTCAGAAGATGAATTTTCTTTATTCTAGGCTGGATGCTCTATCCACTATATCATTTAGTCATTTTTTTTATTAGATCCTAAATTATTTATCTTTAATTTATCTTTCTCTCTCCTGTCACAAAAATCATTTGCAGATAACAGCAACCAACATAGACCATGTTGATTCTGAGCTAGAAGGAACTCTTATGGCCATTGAGTCCAACACTCCATATTTCATAAATGAGGAAACTCAGTCATTTTAGAGAGGTTAAGTGACATGACCAGGTTTGTGCAACAATAAGTTGAAGTAGGATTTGAACCCAGATCCACTTTTCTTGGTGAATAGTTTATTTTACTTATAAACAAAAAGTTTTACTTAGGTATTTTAGCAATTTTGTGGCAGATATAGAGAGTTTTTAGGTCAGAGATGGCTGGCCAATAGTGAGACTAGTTGCCAACTACTTCTAAGAAATAAAATCATTAGGGATCAGTGCTTGATGTAAACTTGGTGATTTGGATAAAGTTATTTGAATATAGGAAAGGGTTGGAAAATAATCGGGGAAAATCTAGAAAGAGCAAGGCCAAAATTAGTTGGTAGGAGATCTAGATCATTTGGAGGCAGGAGCAGGTGCAAGCAGAAACTGTAGCCAAGGAAAGAGTTCTCCATGGGCAGACATGTCTTTTTGAGATGAAGGTGAATTCCTGGGCCTTTTTTCTTCACTTTGTTCTTTCTATTCCAATCTGGCTCTGACATGCATAATAGATAAGAATCACTGGAGTTGGGCATTTTGTATTGTTTCCCTGAAAACAAGCCTCTTTACTGATAGATTGAGGAGTAACTTCAAGGCTCCAAGTGAATGATTTCTAAGACCTTGAAATGAATTATTGGCTTAGGATATGCCCACTGTAAATGAAACTTAGAAGATTAATTGCAGCTTTGCATGCCAGGTAAGTTGGAACATATTCACTGAGTTTTGGCCTTCTAGAAATAAAAGGTATATCAAGTCATATCACCCAAGTTTGGTTCCTAGAAGAAAATATTTCTGGTGGGAAAAGGTAGATAATAGCTTTCCAAAGAAAATAAAACATGCTTCTTTTTTAAGAAAGTATTTTTGCGTGGATATTTTTTCATTTCACTTTTTTAACTCAAAATATATTCCTCAAGCTCCTCAACACAATGGAAGACAGGAACATTTCTGCAATTCAAGGAATGAATTTAGTTTTGTCAGAGTTAGCGGTTGGCTCCTTCAGAACTGCAATAGAATGGTTAAAGTAAATTATGATTAATCTGTCATGTACCAGAAGAACATTCAGTTCCAGAATATCTCTTAATTTGTGGTCTGCTCTCTACTTTCAAGATTTTTTTCCTAGCTTTAGTTTTTTGATAACTCTTCTCTTTATTTTACAAGTCTCCAAAGCCCATAAAATTCATTAGAAGTGATTCAATTCAGTAGTTTTATCTAAAGTAAGGGGCCAATATACCTGTCTCTTATCCCCTTTACTCAGACTTCATCCTTACCTTCCAAATATTCTGATTCTGGTTTAACCCCCATGATGCTAGGTCTGTAAAGGATTGAGCACCTATCCCAAAGTGATCCTACTTTATCCCTGATTCAGAGAACCTTGGAAAAATTGAGATTATACTATAATTCCATCAGGAATATACTAGAATTTCATTCTTTCTCTTCATGAAAAATCTGTAATGTTATGTGATTTTAGCAGAACTTTATATCTTCATATTGTGATTTCTAGAGTAGTGATAGTACTTTCCCTAGCCTCTATTCCCATTATGTTTATTATCTCTGAATTTCAAAAAGTAAATTCCTTAAGGCAGGAATGATTTCACTTTTGCACTTGTATTCTCAGTACCTAAAACACTGCCTGCCACATGGTAGGTACTTAATAAATACCAGTTGATTCTTTTATTCATTGTATAAAATCAAATTGATCTCCTAAGTTTCTTTATATCAAAAACAAATCAGGATCTAGCTTGATGTTTGTCTTAAGGGCTAGTATAGAACTAGAACATTACTTGGGGAGCATAATTACTCTTTCTATTTTATGCTACTCAGTCCTATTTTAATTATTGACATAGAATTAAAATTAATAATATGGCAAAAGAATTTTTGAGGTAATTTAACTAGATTGTTTCTAAAGATCTTTTCTGTAAAGATATAATCTTGGAGGCATCAGAATTGGATTCCTTAAAATATAGTCTTTTTCTCTGTGTTTTTAAATTAGAGGGATAAATATATTACAGTTATTATGAAGGTAAAATGAATGGGGCTTTGCTCCAGGAAACCAAACTAAAGAAGGTATTGAAGAAGATAGAAATAATTTAATTTAGCACTTATTTAGTTAAAACAATTAATTAGCATAGAAAGCTATTTAATGACCTACTTCCACTCCCTAAGTATCACATCTCCCTATTTCTACCACCTAGGTTTGGCTTTAAAGGTTAGTTAAGGGGCATAATCTGTAAAACTTGTCACCGGTATCATATTTGTTAGTAATGATTATAAAGCTATGCTGTTTCATTAAAAATAAGATTTTTAAAAAAAATTCAATGTATATATGTTCAAAAAGACAATTCTTGGCATATTTAAAATTAGGATTCATTGACACTAAGTGAGTGAGAAAGGAAAATATTGGAGGAAGTCTGGAAATGTATGTAAGATAAAAGAAAATAGATTGATATTAAACATGGAATCTACAAGTGAACCTAGGCTTACTTTTTATAAAATTATGTCCTGGTAACCCTCTTGATTAGATGAACATGCATTTATTAAGTGCTTACAGGACACAAATACAAAAGACTATCACAATTTTCAATTAGCTTCCATTCTACCAAAGGCAAATAACATGTTAAGAGACAGCTAAAGACAAGGTACATAAAAAACATATGTTGCAGGAAACACTCACAATGGGGGTTTCAGAAAAGGTCCTTTGAAGGATGTGGTAGTTGAACTAGGCCTTGGAGGAAGTTGAGAGTTTCCAGAAGCCAAAATGACAAGAAAATACATTTTAGGAATAAGTGAGGGGGAACGAAGGTTCTGCAAAGTCATGGAGCTATAATGTCATGTTCAGGGAACATTTAATAGACTGAGCTGAAACATAAAATGAGTGACAAGGCAACATCAGTTTCCATGGGAGAATGAATGTTATTTTTAAACCATTGACACTTAATGCAGTCCTATTTCATTCTTTCCATTAATAATAATAATAGTAATAATAAAATGTAGCAGAAGTGTTCAGGGGAACCCCTGATTGATTAATCTGGTTCATGTGAACAGATTTCAGTTCATGGACCTTTGTTAAGGCTGGGATACCTAACATGGAGCTGAACAAACACACTTGGCCCCTTTGGAGAGATTTCAGTCTAATAAAGTTCCACATCCTGTAATCTCTATTACATGAAAGGAGGTGGGTAGATAAGGGGAATCAAATAAAGCAGAACTATCCAAAAAGAAAGAAACAAACAAACCCAAAACATCTCACCTTAACAAAGCCACCAAATTCAGAGCCATTTAATAATGATGATACTCTTCACTTAAGAACTAAAAATAAAGAAGGTTGAGGTTTAACATCATCAAATTTTTATGAAAACTACTCCCTGTTTAGCTCATTACCACTCATGGATAGCCAGCATATAGTATTAACCAAAAAAAATTAAAATTAGATTTCACAGAATTCATATGCTTGCAAAGCAAAATTATTAGTTATTAATTAACACTAAGTTTCCTGCTGCAGTGTTGATATTTGTGCTTCATCTACTTTTTTGCTATTTTAATATATACTATGGCTATCTTCCAGTCTTTTAAAATATTTTAGTCATGCTAATTAAAATATTAAAGAAAAAAACCTCCTTATTTGTCAGAGGTGGTTGAATGTGGTGATGAATGCTTTTGGTTTCCTATTTTGAGGTAAAATTGATAGATAAATAATCAAGCTAACAAAAGAAACAGTTGCTCAGAGTTTAGGGAATCAGGGCAGATAGGCCCAAAGTAAAGGAGACAGGAAGCAGAAACATAACATGCCATTTTTCCTATTTGATTTTTTGTTTAGTTTTCCCAAAATCAGATATTTGTATATAATAGTAAATCACATTTAAATCCATAATGTGTTTTCTCACAATAAGCCTTTGAAATATGCAGTGCGAATATTATTATCTCCATTTTACAGATGAGGAAGTTGAAGTTAGGAGAATTTAACTGATTTGCCCACAATCAAGCAAATAGGACATACCAGAACTAGAATCCAATCCCAAGTCTTTTTGCTATGAATTGGTCTATGGTCCTTTTTAACCATGCTATACAATGTCTAAAGGGAGAAGAAGGGGGAAGAAAAGAATTAAATGTGGTCATTATATCTTATTGAACATTGTTGTCATCCTTTGTTAATATTGCCCATATACTGATAGAGTTTGGATGTGGGTTGGATCCTTTAATCTAGACAGTGAGACACAATAGTAGAGTGGACAGAATGCTGGATTTGGAGCTGTGGAAGCTGGGACTTCAATCCCAGCTCTGATACTGAGTACCTGGACAACCTTGAGTCCCTCCTCCCCCAACTTTCATGTGGAAAATTGAATGGAACTAAATGAACTCTAAGGTTCCTATGATCTTGACCCTGAGAAGTGCTCAAGATTAAGCTTTCTTTTAGATTTGAGGCAGTTCTGCAGTTTTCTGTATCATTTGAATTGATCTCCAATGGGTAGTAGATGTATTCTGAAGAATCAATATTCTTTGATGTTTTCCAAGATGACAGGAGGAGTAGGAAAGTGGGACACACAAATATCTTCTGTAATTCTGTATGTAGTCAGAGAACTTATTGAATTAGGATGCTGTTAGTGTTTTTTGTATCCAATAGAATTCAAAACAGAAAACAAGGAAAATGCATTGCATTTACAGAGGATGTAAACCTGGTACAGAATTTTTTCAGTTGCCTAAAAATTTCCAGAAACCAAATTGTTGTGGCTATTTGAGTCTGGATCTCTGGGTATGTAATTAATGAAAAGAAAATTCAACTCCTCTAAGGCACAGTGATCCTCTTCTCTGAGAGAAACAATAGATAGGGAGAAGGTGTCAGTGCTGGGAGGAAATTTCTGTCTAACAGATTCACATAGTCAGCTTAGAGAGCTGCTTTCCCCAGGATCTGTCAGACAACCTTCCTTTCCCTGTTCCTCCTGACAGTCATCAAACTAATGACTCTAATTTATACTCTTAAACAGAACATGAGACCCATTTTCCAGATTTAGATAAATTGATAATTGAAAAGAGGAAGTTGAGGTTGAATGCAGGGGAGGTGATTCCTGTAATAGCCTTGTGAGTGTTCCTTGATACAAACCAAGTGAGCTTGTCTAGATAATTACTGGTGTATAGCATAGGTGTCAAATGAAATGTTTGGAGGTTAAATGAGGAGTAATAGTGAAATTTTAATTATGTGGGGAGTATGGTAAGGGGACCTCCTTACATTTGCAACATATGTGCAAATATGGGAATATGAAGGAAGGAAGAAACCTCAAATGGCATTTCTAGGTACTTGATTGATAGGGCTACTTAATTCATATTTATTTATACATGAACTAAATATGGAGGGAGCTGTAGGAAAAGACTGATAATTGTATTTTGTAAATCATTTTATGAAAGGCAAATAAATAGTAGTGTGAAAAGAAAGTTAAGTTTGGAGTCAGAGGACATGAACTCAAGTCTTGCTTCTTCCACTTAGATGATCTGTAAGGTCCCTTCTAGCCAGAAGTGTATTGGTAAATGTTTTAACAACCAGATATCTGAAAAAACAAAGTACACACAACATATTTTTAAACTTAATCTACATTAACATTTTCTCTTATCATTTTCTTAAGTCTAGACAATCAACAAAATAATAAAACAAGCCCTGATTTGGTACAATTCAATTTCCAAGGTAAATGCTTACACAGAAAAATGTATCAGCTCTTTTGAGTGAGTTCAAAGCAGATCTTTGATTCTATCTTTGGAAGCATCATGATGTAGGGAATTTAGCTCTGCATCTGAAATTGGAAGATCTGAGTTCTAGGCCTGCCTCTTATGCTTATTGTGTGAACTATAGACAAATATGTTAATTTTCAGAGTCAAGTTTATTCACCTTGTAATATGGAAAACTATTGTTTGGTACTATTCTATAAGTTTTTTGAGGAAAGAGGGCCAATTGGGATTAAGTGATTTGTCCAGGGTCACACTGTTAGTAAACAGGGTCTTTTAAAGGAAACTCCTTTGTGATCTTTAAAGGACTACATAAATATACGCTTTTGTTACAACAGAAAATGATCTCTTGTTACAGTACCAAAATTTTAAAAATAAGTTTTATCAATATCTTTTGTTTTTTGTGAGGCTGTCATTTCTGGAAAGGCCTTCCTCACCCACCCACTCACCCCTAGTGGAGACTGAACCCTTTGCTACAACAACTGCAACAACAAAAAAGAAAAACAGGTAAGCAAAAAAAAAAAAAAAAAAAATCTGATACAAATTGTTAAAATAGAAAAAACACAACTTTTGGAGTCAGAGGAATAGGTTCACATTCTGTCTATGCTATTTACTTATGTGACCCTGCACAAATCATTTAAACTTTTTTTAGTTTCAGTTTCCTTATCTATAAAATAGGAAAGTAGGGGTCAACAAGTTTACTTGGAATGAGAAATATTTTTTATGGTTTGATTTTGCAACAGTAATGGTCATGTGCATGTTTCTGTAGACACTAGACTGGCTTAGAATTTTTTGTCTTGACCAGATGAAATTTATTTGAATGTGTTTACTTACCCGTAGCTAGTCATTATGGATTTCATACCATATACACATTTTATTGTCCTTTTAAATTCTGTAATTTTTAAGAACAGATATTACTTCAAAGAAATGTGTCAAAGAGCAATACTTCAATGACTGTAAGAGATATTGCAATGGCTCATAGTATGGGAAAGTCAAATATTTCAAGAAGCACTTAGATCCCTCAGTGAAACAAGATCAAAGAAAATACAGTTGAAAATGAAAAGAAATGCTAAGAATTATTACGCTATTGCTGTAAAACAATCTAATTAAGCCTCAGAAAATAAAATAGGAGCCCATAAGGTATCTTGCAAGTAAAAGGATTGTTACTGGTTTTTCTATAGTGTAGTGTAGGTATAGGATTCTCAAAGTTGTAAGAACAGTGAGAAGATCAGTTTTTAAAAAGCCAGTTATTTATCATTGCTACGAAGAAAAAAAATATTGTCATGGACAAGACAAATACTGGAATATTGCAATTTGGATTTGAGGTTATGCAAAATTGTTTTCAGAAGTTTAAATGAATCTATAAGATTTGGACTGCTTTATAAAATTGAAAGATGCCCACCTTAAAAATGATTAGGGGATTTAAAAAAAAAACTTTTAATAAGCCTATAAATCTTGTCTTCATGATTGGAATAGTGAAAAGGATAAACATACTGATATTCTGAGAAGCAGGATCATTCTAGAATTATGATATCTTCCAATTGGAAATGGAGTAAAGCAACATGGTCTAATGCCATGATATATGTCAGAAGTTTAAGATATATATCCAAGAGATGGAAAGAAATAGAAATCAATAATCTGAGAATATTTAATTTGTTATTGTTTAGTTGTTTCAGTTATGTCTAAATCTTTGTGACTCAATTTGGGATTTTCTTGGCAAGAATACTAGAGTAGTTTGTCATTTCCTTCTCCAGTTCATTTTACAATGAGAAAACTGAGGCAAATAAGTTAAAGTGACTTGCCCAGGTTCACACAGTGTGATGCTGGATTTGAACTCAGATTTTCTTGACTACTGGTGTTTTATCCACTGCACCACCTAGCTATCCTGAGAGTGTTTAATGTTCAATGTAATAAGTAGTTTCCTGATGAACAAATAAAGTGTACAATAAACCTTATGAAATTCATGATCAAATGTGTAAAAAAGGTGATTGTAGCAAAATGAGAACCTATTGAATTTTCAAAATTTTTGAAGATGGAAAATATTATAAAGTTTATCATACAAATCAGCATATGTAATTATTTTACTTTGTTTCAAATAATATATGGTTGAGGAGGGAGGCTTAGTTGAATATTGATTAGACACAGATCACAGAAGGGCCTCAAGTTATAATTATGGGGCACACAGGTGGCACAGTGGATAAAGCACTTGTTCTGGAGTCAGGAGTTCAAATCTGGCTTCAGATACTTATTACCATTGTGACCCTGGGTAAGTAGTGTAACCTCTATTTACCTCAGTTTCCTCACCTGAAAAGTGGAGATAATAATAGTACCTACTACCCAGGATTGTTGTGAGGACCAAATGAAATAATAGTTGTTTAAATTATTAATATACTACCTGACAGATAGCAATGTGGCAAATAAAAGATGAAATGACTGAAGAAAAAAAATTAGAACTTCTGAGCATATTAATTTATTAAGCAATGTATGGCAACTGCCCAAAAATGTTGGCACTGGACCCCAAACAGAGGGAGAGACAGATTTTTATACATCAATTAAATGAGACTAATTAAAAGAGAACAGTTAATCAGGACACTAAAGTAGGGAATCTGATTTATAACTGGAGGAAAGATTAGAGTTTCTAAATTAGAGATGAAGAGAGAGCAAGCAGGTATAATTCCATGAAATTAGAAAAAAAATTGTCCCATCCTCCCCCCTCCTTAGTATCTGTAAGCAATCAAAGGAATATGGAAACCATAAGTAATTGATCAGCATATAGCTAGCTTTTAGGCATATGAGTTGCTTGAGATGCATATTTGTGAGAAAACTTCTTGGATTTTTAGTCAGTTTAGTTTTAGTTCTTAATCTGAGATTTCTAAACAATAGGTAGAGATGCTAAGAAGGGCTAGTTTCAAACAATGCAACAAAGTCTTCTTATAATTCCCACAACTGAACGAAGTTTCACAGAACAGAAATTAAATTAGACTCGTAATTGAATAGAAAGGGAACTGACCTAGCTCTAGAATTGAGTCCAAAGATAGAGTCAATATGATTCACTCAGTTCACACGATCACTTTTTGTTCTAATCCTCTTAATTCCCTTAGTAAGTAGTATATAAATGTCAACAATTATTATAACAATAGCAATTATTGTTTTTATTATCAACATTGTTGTTAATTAAAATTGTAGCAATAGTATTTCTAATCTCTCTTCTGAATTTAACATTATAATTTCTTTATAATGGCGAATTAAAAGTTCAAGATTAGATTTTGACTTCACCTTCTGCAATCTTAAAACATCTACCTGGTTGAATCTAGTGTCACTGAGTCTCATATATGTTTTTAATTTCCCTAATAATCAAAATATTTGTGCAGTAAATAACAAATATGGTTCCTTAAACTATAACTGTATTTTACAGAGAGACCACATGCAGCTTTCCCACCTGCTTTAATATTTATTTAACAAGAGAAGTAAATCTTGAACATTTAAAAAGTAAACATTTGATTTCAATAGTCAGAACAGCCTGGAATCTGGTTCCCAGTCTCTTTTTTGTTACATGGACTCCCTGCTCATGTCACACAAGCTTTCCTTCCCCATTTTGATGGATGTATTCAGTTATAGGTAGATAGTGTATTTAAAGCCTTCCAAAAGAAAAAAAAAATCAGTTTATTGTGTCAAAATGTCTTAATTGAGTGACTTTTTATTCTGTTTGGCAGAATAAAAGAACGCCAAATTTCAAAGTACAGGCAATCCAGTTTCAGTGCCCTTACTATTTTTAGTCACTCTCTTACTTTGTTCCCCATTTACCTCTACTCCGTGTCATTCTTTATAATATACATACATGCAGAAACACACGCACAGAGGATCACAGGTCTGGAGCCACAAAGTACATCAGAAGCCATTTAGTCTAACACTTTCATTTTACAAAAATGAAAACAAAGGCTTCAAAAATGTTAAATGTCTTATCCGCATCTCAGTATACTTATCTTCTCTACTATAATCTGCATTAAGGCAAATAAATTTTCTTGCATGCAAACAAAAATGAAGCCCCAAAGGTTTGCCAAGGAGTGCAATTCCTATTCAGAGTAAATACTTTGTCTGTTTTAAATTTCATATGATACACATGTGCTGTCTTGAATATAATTCCTTGTATAAGATCTATGATAAACTAGATGTTGCATATTACTAAGGATGGTTCTTCTGTGCTTGAAATATTTTTCCTTTCTATCTTTACCCTTGTAACTCACATTTCCATTTATATTCAAATACTACTTTTTACAGATGGCCTTTCCCATATTCCTATTAGAGTTTTCCCATATCATTCCACACTTCTTCATCCCCTAATATTTACTTTAGAAACAATTAAGTGTCTAAATAGATACAGTATGAAGGACAATCTGCATTTCAAATCCTGCCTCAGGTATTTACTAGCTATAGGACTTTAAACAAGTCTTCAAATCTCTTTAAATTTACTCATTTATAAAATGAGGATAATAGTAATCTCTATCTTACAGGGCTATTGTGAAGATCAAATGAGTCAACATATTTAAATGACTTTTCAAATCTTAAAGTGCTACATAAAGACTAGTAATCATTACTGTTATTACTTCATATGTATTTTGTGTTATCTATCTATATATCTACAGTTTACCTGTAAGATAGAACAAAAGCTCCTTGAAGGCAGGCCTTTTTTGTTTTTGTCTTTGCATGGAGGTAACAAGGCTAGTTGAGAGAACAGTGAATTTGGAATCATTAAACCTGGACTCAAATCTTGCCTGTAACTTAGAACCTGTGTGAGTTCAAGCAAGTCATTTAAGCTATTTGGGCCTCAAATTTCTCATCTCTACTTACATCAACTGATGCTGAGTGAAACGAGCAGAACTAGGAGATCATTATACACTTCAACAATGATACTGTATGAGGATGTATTCTGATGGAAGTGTATATATTCAACATAGAGAAGAGCTAATCCAATTCCAATTGATCAATGATGGACAGAATCAGCTACACCCAGAAAAGGAACACTGGGAAATGAGTGTAAACTGTGAGCATTTTTTTTTGTTTTTCTCCCCAGGTTATTTTTACCTTCCGAATCCAATTCTTCCTTTGCAACAACAACAACAACAAAATTCGGTTCTGCACATATATATTGTACCTAGGATATACTATAACATATTTAATATGTATGGGAATGCCTGCCATCTAGGGGAGGGGGTGGAGGGAAGTAGGGGAAAATTCGGAACAGAAGGGAGTACAAGGGATAATGTTGTAAAAAATGTTATAATTATAAAATTAATTTTAAAAATTTCTCATCTCTAAAATGAAAGAGTTAAATTGCATGGCATCCTATTTTCCTTGCATCTTGATACCTATGTTCCTGGGATTTCTAGAGATCAACACATTGATAGATAATATAGTCAGTACACAAGCAATACTAGTTGAAAAAAATGGAATGAAGTTCCACTGAGAATGAAGCAGGTAAAGAATAATCAAAAGTTTACACCTGGTTTGCTGTTTATTTTTAATTGAACACAATGGATTTTTAGTCAATTATTCAATAAATATTTAAGTGTTTATGTGCCAAGCTTTATGCTAAGTAGTGAGGCTACAAAGAAAGGCAAAAAAAAGTCAAGGGCTTTATATGTAATAGAGAAGGTAATATGGAGATAACTGTGTACAGACAAGATAATCTTTCACAATCATTTGCTTTTTCTGGCTATATTTACTGTGGGTTAAAAATGATATTAAATTATTTCAAATTTTTGAGATATGAAAAGTTCTCAGCAACCTTGGGCAAGGATACCCAGCTGACTTTGCAAGGTGAATAGCCTTAGGGAATGAATTGCCCTCCATTAAATATGGGTCATTTTGAAAGAAATATGGCAGCTCAATCTACCCATGAGGGCTGGCAGTAGTCAACCACCTGCAGTTCTATGCATACAGTTTTTCTATCCTTACTAACTACAGAGTCTTGGCAGGAGGAGCAGTATTTTTTCCCTCTTAAAAGCAGTCACCTCTTTGCAATAGTAAGGAGAGCAAGAGACCTCCTGCTGAAATGTCTATTAGGCCATTGCATCCAAGGCCAGGCCAGTGCTGCAAAGCTGGGCAAAGCAAATAATGGAAACATATTTCAGCTTTTTCAACTCAAGTGGCTCTAGCTTGAGGATGTTGGAAATGGTAGTCAATAAAAGGATATTAAAAGATTGAAAATGTCATGGTGACATTATCTTTTAGAAATACCAGACCATCAGTTAAAGTACTGAGTCCCAATGGTACAGTTTGTAGGATTTGTAGCAAGAATTTGTGTGAATTCTATCCCCATTGACAGCAGTCTTTTTATGGAAGGCTTGGGTGTATTCAGTTCTTGATACCATTCAGCAGGGACTGGGTGTCATTGTATAGACTGTGCAAGCCAACCTATTTGGATGATTTACAAATAGTTATAAATTAAGTGCATGGAACAATTGATTGCATTTAGTAATGGGGGAAAAAAAAGTTTTGTAGTGAAAATCTACATTTCTAAAACACCAGATTTCCCAAGAACCTAGTGATTTTATAGACTACAGAACTTATTTGAAATAGTAGTCAGTTTTGGTTTCTTTCTAGGATTTATGAAAACTGCACCCATTGCCAAGGATTCCAAGCCACACATATTGCAATAAAAGCACCCCTTGCTTTATGGTCTGAGTACATGCTAGCAAAATTATAAAGTGAATCTTATTTTTTGTTTTATGTCCATTATGAAATTGAAAGTGCATTCTGTAAAGAGAACAACAATCTGGATAGACCAAGTTGGGGACTTTGGGTATGGAAAAGATAAAATACTGGTAAGGCACTTGGCATGCTAATATTTGCAAGTATTTTGCTTGCTTAAACTTTAACTGTCTATTAGGATTCCCATTTTTTTCTTTTGAACATGTTTCTGACTGATTCCTTCCCCCTTTAGTTTCCTTTATCCTAAGACCTTAGCTATTACTTGTGTCAATTGATTCACTTGTTGTCCAGTTACAAGAAGATTAGAGTGATGCAGGGGAAAGGCAGAGGGTTTGACATCAAATGACCTCAGATCTCATCCCATCTCTGCTATTAACTAATTGTGTAATTTGGGCAAGTGATTTACCCTTTACAACCTCCAACTTTACTCCATTACAACTAAGCTGATTGGAGCCCCTGGCAAGCATCTATGAGTGGCCAAACCAAATGATCATTAGGCTTCTGGAGCTACAAGATGTAGCATGAGAGTTGTTGAAGTGACAGCTCACTATGGCTTTTGCTTAAAATGGTTTCTTGTTTCTTGTCTGTTTAATAGATGACTTAGCTCTATTTAATTGAACTCACTACATACCACTTGGTGCAAAGTTGTTGCTTACTTGTTACTGGGCCTTAGTGGTGGTTGACTCAGCCTTTATCCAATTTCCTATTATGAATTGCGTGAGGCAGGATGTTCCCTCTAATAAGATGGGTAGGGAAAAATGGTGCATTCATGCTTAATTTGTCTAGGCCTTTTGGGTGTCAGAATTCTTCACAAAGAAGTTTTGACTTCAATAATCTTAACATCCTTCCTTCTCTATTAGACAAATTCCCGCCTTACCTTTTTATTCCCAAAGATCTAGTTTCTAAATAAAGCCTTTTTGCTTGAATCACCAATATCTGTGACTGTCAAAAAAGAAGCTAAAGTTCAGGAGCCATTAATCTGTTAATTGTAAGTACTGAGGAATGGAGTCAGGCTAGACCTCTTAGGAGGAAGACTAGCATATGAGTATTAAGGGATGAGACTTGTTAACATCTTGCTCTATAGCTGATTCTTTCAAAGCAGCCATGAGTCTGGGTAAATGGTTGGGGGCTTTGAGAGAAAAAGATTGTACAGTCAAAGACTATCTCATTTGGGGTCAAAACCAGTGGAAGAATTTTGTTGATTATTTGTGGAGAACATCAGTATTCATTTGAGATGTCCTCTGTGGAACTAAACAACCAAGTTAATCTTGTTATGAGAATGACAGAGGTTATGGAATGGATTGATCAACTGCTACTGTGGACATGGAGGCCATGCTGTTAAGTTGTGGTGGAAATAGGATCATAAAAGCTGCATAACTAATAGCAAAGCAGCTACTTCTGCTCAGTGAGGCTTCTGATGACAATCAAAGAATAGGTGGGTCCAGTTTGATTTTCAACATACCTTTAAATGCAATCTCAAGTTATTAAGTTGGTTCCTGCTAAAAAAAAAAAGGCTTTGTTGTCATACCTCCTGACTATGAGGATTGAGTACCCTATCTCTCAAAAACCATATCTAATGAACTGGTACCAATTTGGAAAGAATTGGAGCTCTACTTAGTTATCTGTTTCTTGGATCCAGATTCTAGAAAGACCTCTCTAATAAGGACAGACTGCTTCTGGATATAGTTCTGGTTGGCCCTCTCATTCTTTTCTTGTTGTCCAGGCTTTAAATTCCATGTCTTCTCAGAAATTATTCAAGTTCCCTCATACCCAGTTACAGGTCAGCTTTCCCAAGGGATGGTTCAGGCAATTCCTTTTCAAAAAGGGTTTAAAGGAAAAAGGATAATATTGTCTGGAGGCGTCTTGTTCTGAAATTACCTAGAGGAGAAAAATATTATCTCTGCATAGCTATAGTGAATGTCAGTCAATCAATATGCATCTATCAAGCATTTTCTGTGTGTAAGGCACTGTGCTAATCATTGGCGATACAAATAAAAGCAAAAACAGTTGTTGCCCTCAAGATGCTCACATAATGTGAAAGACAGGTATGGAAATAACTAAGTACTTATAAGATTTATGCAGAGACATAATCTCTGAGGAGAAGCATCTGGGGGTCTGAAAAGGGCACTTGCAAAAGGCAACGAGATCCCTAGCTCTTGTGGCAATGCTGCATTTCTGGATGAAGGTGAAAGAGAAGGCCTTATATAGCCTCTTTGAAAGAATGGAACAAGCTTTCACTGGAGAGCTGAAAAAAAGATTAAAAAATTGATATGTTATTTGTCTTGGATCTCCCAGGAAACAGGGAGCTTCAGGTTGATGGGCCAAGAAACACTCAATATGTGGTGGTACAAGGATGCACTGAGTGACCTTAGCCTTTCTATATTAAAGTCTTTTCCAAGTCTCAGTTTGTCTGAGACAATACCCATTCAAGAGCTAGATAAGAGTTAAAACAAAAGATGACTTAATTTACCATCACATGGACTTGGCTCTTCTCACCAATGTAATGATCTAAGATATTTCCAATAGACTTAGGATGGCAACTGCCATCTGCATCCAGAGAGAAAACTATGGAGACTGAATATGGATTGAAGCATAGTATTTTCATCTTTTGGATTTTTTTCCCTTTTTGGTCTGATTTTTCTTGCACAACATGATAGATATAGAAATATGTTTAAAAGAATTGCAAATCTTTTATCTATATCAGATTGCTTGTGTTGGTGATAGAAAATAAAGATGGGAGAGAAAATAAGTTTGGAACATAGTTTTACAAAAAATTATATTAAGAACTTACAGTTCCCTTTATAGTATTTGAAAACATAAAATATAATGAGAAAAAAATAATCTTTTAGAAATGTTTCATCACAAAGATATTAAGAGAAGGACATGATTAGAACTACCATTAGGAATATTACATTACAGATTGGCATACTTGTTTAGTGGTTAGTTCCCGTTGGTATTATCTTTAGACTAATATCCTTATTTATAAAGAATGTCTAAGAATATTCTATAGAGTTATGCTTCAAAGACATAAAGTTATAAAAATAACTATAACCTTGGTCTTTATTCTGTAATGTCATTACATAAAAAATTTTGAGTAAATATGGGGAGGAAATTCAAAATTTGAACTATTGATACTTATGAAATTCAAGTATAATTATCTATCATAACTATCATAAAATGTAATAACTATCATTAGCTAGTTGGTAAAATTGATAGAGAACTAGGTCTAGAGTCAGGAAGACCCAAGTTCAAATGTTCAAATTTCACCTCAGATATCTATTAATTATGTAACCCTGTGCAAATCTCTTAACATTTGATTTGTCTTGCTTTCCTCAATGATAAAATGGGGACAATAACAGCATCTACCTTGCAGGGTTGTTGGAGGATTAAATGAGATAATATTTGTAAAGCATTTAGCACAATGTCTGGCAAATAGCAAGAGCTACATAAAAGCTTATTCCCTTTCCCTTACTATTTAATTGACATGTAAATATAATCTGGTTCATCATCTTTCCAAGATTTGCTACCCATTGGCCTGCAAAGCAGCATTGTTTAGTTTTTACCTGCAAGGAGATACCTAATGATATATATCATTGCCTTGAAGAAAGGCACACTGATCCCTTTTCTCTTCATAGCTCTCATATTTGTGAAAAGTAAGAGTAGAAAGGTAATATATTTCCTCTTCTTCAACATTTTGCCTAAAGATGACCTGCCTTAATATATACATTTTTTTCTGGGTTTGCCAATTATGGGCATATTATCATCTCCAGGCCAGTGGGCTCCTGAGTCACTGAATGAGATTCCCTGACCCAGATATAGGCTTCAAATGTGCTGCTGCAAAATATTTTGCTGCAGGACTCTCAGGAACAAAATAAGCCCAGACTATAGATGATTTATTTTGACAAACTATGAATATATGTTTATAAATCAATAGATATAATGTTCTGTAACTAGTAACTAAAATCTTAGATAAAACGTGCATGCATCATAAAAAAGAGATTGTTCTAATAACACCTATCATAAAATAGACCTAGTAGGACCTTTACCTGACAACTCTTTGTTCAACCCTTAGTTCAATTTGTTGTGCATACCCTAAATGACTTTTGGAAAGGCATTTAATTTCATGTTTTCTATCTGTCTTTAGAAGGAGAACATTGGGATTCATAATTTAAAGGTCCGTTTATATTGCTAAAATTTTTGTAATTCCATGATTCTATTAAGCAAAGTGATAAAGTGAATTAATAGTTCTCAATTCTGCTTAGTCACTCTATTGTTGCTCAACTCACTCAGCATTCACATATAGCCTGCAATGCAGCAGCTTCAAGTTTAAGATGTTACACCTTCAGAAGTTAAACTAAACAAACCCGGTCTACTTTAAGTAGCAGAAACTGGTCCTCCTTTCTACATGATAGGAAGGATCTTCTACCTTAGTATGAAAAATGAGGTAAGGGTTGGAGTTCAGAAGTTCACTGCAAGAGGACATAGCAATCCCACTTTGGAGATGCAATAACTTACAAAAAATATGACTTTAGACATGATAATTTCTGAGTAGTTTGCTCTTCTTCAACTATTGATAACTCTCTCAAAAAGGTATAGAGTCATATCAGAAGAAGAGATGAAGGAAATGTATCCTGGATTAGATTCCTTTTATTCAGCACTTCAAACCCATCATGAACATGAATATGCAATGGCAAGAAATGATGGAGGAGTTGATTAGATTTCAGAGGGTTTAGTGGAAATAAGCTTGATGCTAGGATAGATCCAAAATCAAGAGTTATAAGGAAGTCTTAATTAATTAATTCTATTACTTCCTCTTTAACTCTAAAATGTTTTACTCTATCTTAGAAGGAAATTTGACTGATCTAATTGAATTTGATGTCCATACTGTTTTCTTAGTTTTCACTTTGCATTTTGGCTCTTATAATTGCTTATGAATCAATTATTGGATGCTTTGTTTCTACCAATACCAAAACCTTAATCACTATTCATAGTGATAAAGACAAGAATGTGTCAACATGGATAATTTAAGTTTAAATCAAATTTAGCAATTTCTGTTTTAAATTTACATAGAAATTGAGAAGCAATATTACATAATGGATGGAATTATTGTTATTTTTCGGTTGTGTTCAACTCTTTGTGACCACATTTGGTATTTTCTTGGCAAAGATGCTGAAATAGTCTGCCATTTCCTTCTTCCATTCACTTTACAGATATGGAAACTGAGTCAGAGTTAAGTGACTTGCACAGGGTCACACAGTAAGGATCTGAGACAAAATTTGAACTCACAAAGATGTCTTCCTGATTCCAGGCCTTGTACTCTATTCATTGTACCATGTAATGGATGGAATTAAATTGCCTCTGATATCTACTAGCTATGCAATCTTCCATAAGTCACTTGAGAAAAATCTTAAACACTAAAAGTACCTTCATTTGTATAAATTTCATCTCCTGAGAAATCATAGGTCTTATCCTTAACCTAAATAGAAATTATATTATTATTGTTACATTATCATGTTACAATTCTATATGATTACCATCATATAAAATCAATCATGCCAATAATTATTACTGCTTTGTTTTGCTCTGGATCTGCAAATTCATTTGTCTAGAGATCTCCCCATGAAGAAATTCACTGTATGAATGCAGAGGATCATAGACTCAACAACTTACAGTCTTAGGTTGTTGCTTAGTACATTGTTAGAATAAAAGCTTTACTCAGGGTCACATAGCCTGTATTGGTAATGAGTAGGTCCTAAATCCAGGTCTTCTTGCCACAGAGGCTCTCTATACACAATAGCACATTGCTTCATATATTATTATACATAATATTATTATCTATAATAATAGAGGCTATATGGTAGTAAAATGTAAATTCCTGGAGGACAGAAACTGTATTTGTTTTTTTCTTTTACCTCCTCATCACCTAGCATAGTGCCTGGCTAATAGCAAGTGTTAGATAAATGCTTACTGAATATAATATATACATGTAAAATATATTACACATACACATACACACTTACATATACCCACACATATATATTATGGCATTATATTATGTTATCATATGAATTATATGTTAACATTATAGATAGATAAATAAACATTTATAAGGTAGCTAGCTGGCCTATAATTCTGGACTTATAATTCTGGACCTAGAAGCAAGAACTGACTTTTAATACAATTTTAAACTCTTACAAACTGTGTCACCATGGACACATTAATTAATATCTGGGTGTCTCAGTTTCCTCATCTGTAAAAAAATGTATAATAATAGTACCTAAGGATCCAATGAGATAATATTTATTAAATAAGCACATTGTAACTTCAGGCATTATATAAATTCTAGGTATTATTATGTAGTACTTTATGCCTTATAAAACCCTTAACAAACATTTTCTCATTTTATCCTTCTTGTGGAGATAGATAATATAAGAATTATTCCATTTGACAGACATGGAATTTATTAAATATGGTCTTCTTACTTTGTATAAAGGAAAGCTAAAGCTAAGTAGTCCCATTGATAGAGGGCAGGACTGAAATCAGGACTACTCATCTTCATGAGTTCAAATTCAGCCTCAAATACTTACTTAGCTGTATGATCTTGGGCAACTCACTTAATTTTGTTTGCCTTACTTTCCTCATCTGTAAAATGAGCTGGAAAAGGAATTGGCAAACCACTTCAGTATATTTGCCTCAAAATCCCCAAATTGGGATTGTGAAGAGTTGTACACTGCTCAAATGACTAAACAAAGCATAAAACTATTTCCTTTAAAAGTCCATTGGTTTTATCCTGAATTTTTCCCCCAAAAGTATTTGTAGGTAGAACTAGATGAAAAGATTAATGCATAGAATCATAGAATTTTGTTTTGAATGGAATCTTAGATGCTATCTAATATTGCCCTCTTTTTTAGCAGATGGGGAAACTGAGACCCAAAGAGATCAAGTGATTCATACAAGATCACCTGCATACCCAATATGGCAGAGGCAAGATTCTAATTTAGATTCTCTAACTCCAGAATTCAGCACTATTAGCACATTCATGACAACTGGAGATGACCTAGGATGCAGTGGAAAATCTTGATCTTTTTAAGTTAAAGTCTTTCCCAGGTTTCTTTTTGACTAAAACAATGTCCACTCAGTGGTTAAGGATATGTAAGAAATGAGGCAAAGAATCCCCTCTTTTACCTAATCAAAAAAAAAAAATCCATCCAGAGGGGAAGAACCCCAGATTTTCTGGCCAAAACAGAACCAATTATTATTTACATTCACTTTGAACCAATCAAGACTCAAACAATGTTAAGTGGGGCTTGGCCTGGGATCTATTGTTGATAGATCTCTGAAAGCCTGAGTGATTTGAGTTTAAGGCCTAGCCCATCAACTTTGAGATATCTTACCAGGCTTTAGGAATCAAAGTTTACCTTTCTTTGGGAAGAGTACTTGCAAGTAAAGACACAATACCATATGTGGACAGTTGGCAGGAAAGGGAAAGAATAAGAAAAGGAAAGGAAAAAAAAAAAGAAAAGGGAAAGAAATGTATTCTCCAACTGGTCAGTTCCAGTTTGGTTTCCAGTAGGCAGTTTCTACTACTCACAGAAGTTGTTCCTTATCCTTCATTTTCAAAGAGGACCAAGATGTCATGGAAATGATGCCATGACATGCAAGTAATTTGTATTTAAGTGAGGGAGGACTGCACAAACTCACCAGTTTTACTTTTTCTTTTGGAGCCCTGTAGGTCCAATGGAAAGATATAGATCAGGATGAATGATGAGTGCCCAAAGAAATGTAAATGTTAATCCCTGAACTCTCACCAGATATCTTGTTTTTTTTGTTTTGTTTTGTTTTGTTTTGTTTTGCTTCTTTAACTATATTTCTTTCTTAAGGACTATGCCTTAAACCCAAATCACTCTGGTTCTCATTGATTTGTCAATAATACGTCACAGGCCAAGCCCTACTTGGTCATTATTTGGGACCTGATTGGCTCAGAGTGAATGTAAATTTCAGTTGTTTTTTTGGCCAGAAACTCTGAAGATATAAATACTGATTATATATATATTTAACTAAGTAAGAAAAGGTTATCCTCTATCTCTTTTCTTACCTAGCCTTAATTGCTGATTGGGTATTCCATTAGTCAAACTGAGACTTGTTAAAGAACTTAGTTTAAAAAGACCAGGGTCTCCCCACTGTATCTAAGGCCACTTATCTCCAGATGGTCCTCTTCCAGAGTGAAGGACAAACAACAACAACAATAACAACAACATTAGCACATTATTTGGTTGGAAATGTGAGTAATATTATTTAAAGTAAGAACCTAATGAACAAAAACAAGAAAAAGTAACAATGAAATAGGGGAAAAAACCAAAATTTAATTAAAATTGTACATTTTAATGTTATAATTTCATTCATTAATATAATTCTATCAACTAATACAAAAAGAATAACATTGTATTGACTTGCTCTGATTAGGGAATCTACATAGTATGAGTATAGGCTTTATTTAGTATATATTTTAGCTCTTATTTTGGAAATATTGATCTCATTGCAACTTGTTTACTTTTCTTTGTCATCATACAATGGATGCCTAATAGATTAAATTGTGAATATAGATTTCAGTCAAGGAATATAACTCAGAAAGTAAGCAATCCTTTTAATTTGAAAAGTACTTTTAATTTTAATTTTGAATGATGGCTTACAAATCACTTAAGGGGAAAAAAAAAAGTGATGCCTAAAGTTTTAGCCTAAAGTTATTTAATAACAGCAATGCAGAAATAAGGGATAATAAAAATGACACTGTGTTACTTTCATCATCAGGAAGTGTCCAGAACAAATATATTTCCTTTTTCCTTCTCCATACCCCACCCCGACTCCTATCACTGACTGTTGGCAGAGTAATCTATAGCAATGAGATTTTTTTTTTCTACTAAAGGGTAAATTTAAAAATTTGGATGTTGATAAGGGGAACTGTGATGAATGACGGTTACATCAGTGTCATTATTTTGCTAAGGAAATTCATCCACAGAAATCTCAATTTGGCTGCCATTGAGGCCTGATAATCATTCAGGGATAGGCGAGTTATCTTGAGCAAACTACACATCTTGAAAGGGTATGACTCAGTCAACAATTCCAAAAGGAATAAAAAATAACTAACTCTGTGTAACTTATTGAAAAGTTACATAGAATGAATCCTCTAGGAATAATATTTTGAAGTTGGGAATGCTTGACTCTGCTCTGTTTTGACTACCAGTGACATATTACTTGTTAGTGTTTTTCCCCTTATGGTGATTCTTTCAGAGGTAGCCTTTGTTTAAGTAAAAACCCACAACAGAACAGTTTTTGTATTGTTTTGTTTTGTTTTTAAGGGCAGGAAGCTGAAAGCATGTAGCAGTATCAGAACCTTACCTTAATAAAAGCAAAGATTGGTGAATAACAAAATTACCTCTTCTAGGTCAGTTTGTTTCAGATTGAGGCTAATATTACCCTGTGTCCTGGATGACAGTGAAAGTACATAATTATTATTAGATACTTTGTAACAAAGAGTTAGTTAATCACTGTCATCTGTCTTTGTTTTGCTATCTTGTTTGACTGAATGCTAGAATGTAAGGAATGCCTCAGGCTAAGTCTATTTATTGCCTGTTGGTTTTCTTCCTTGCTCCAAGGGCCATTTTCATTACTGATAAAATATGACCAAATAGGTATATTTGAAAGCTCACCAGTATTTGAACATTTCTCCTCATTCTGAGTCATGATGTGAAAAGGCAGCAGGGACATTATAGTTAGTAATACAGACTGGCAGACTTTGCATGCAGCTGTGAATGCAAACTGTCTTCATATGAGAATAGAAAGAGACAGAGAGTCAATTAATCAATAAGCATTTATTAATCATTTACTATGTATGAAACATTGGGCTAGATACTGAGAATACAAAGGTAAAACTGAAAAGGCTCCTACCCTCAAGGAACTTACATTCTAGCAGAGAAATCTTCCATTAGAAATCGTGGATGCTTCTTGTTCTTTAGAGATCATGCATGGTAACATAGGAACTGGGATAAAATGTGGTTTATTTATATCCTGGCTACCCACTCACCCAGATGATGGGGTTGCCAAGATAACAATGAAATGGCCCTGCCACTGAGGAGTTGAACTTCAATAACCATGTGTTTTTGCTCTTCAGAGTTCAGACTTGCTTTATATTATAATATATACACATTATATGTATACTATATACTATCATCTTTGAATCCATCTATATATATATGTGTGTGTGTGTGTGTATGTCCCACTTTATCTATATATCCTTTAAGTCCCAAGTAAAATTTCATCTTTTATAGAAAGTTTTTCCTTTGACACTAATGCCTTTCCTAATTATTTCCTATTTATTCTGTCTATAGATTTGTGTATATGTTTTCTCCTTTAGTAGATTTTAAGGTCCTTAAGATCTCTGGATCTTAACACAATGTTAGAACTTAATAAAATACTTGTTGGCTGATTAATTGATTGATGTGTTGTTGTTCAATCTTCCTAATCCTATTTGGGATAGCAAGAATACTAGAGTGGTTTTCCATTTCCTTCTTCCAGCTCATTTTATAGATGAGGAACAAACAGGGTTAAGTAACTTGCCCAGGATCGCTGGTAAATAAATGTCTGAGGCCAGATTTGATCTCAGCAACTGATTTCAGGTCTTGCACTATATCCACTGTGCCATCTGGCTACCCAGGGCTGATTGATAGTAATACATTATTAGCATTGTTCCTTTAAACATGAATCATTCCCTCAGGAATCCTAGTGTAGTTAATAGGATCATAGATTCAGATATCAAAGGGACATTAGAGATACATCCCACTCATTTTATAAGTAAGTAAACTGAGGCCTAAAAGATTACCCAAAGTCACATAAGTGCTAAAGGCAGATCTATAAGATGAATCCAATTAAACCCTAAATCCAATATCCTTCCTTGTTCCTAGATGATCCAAGCATTTAATCAAGATGTGTTCTTTATTATGCCTAAATTCTATACAAAATTGTTATTCTGCCTTCAGGGAACAGCTGGGCTTATATCTGGCTTTCCTTTCTACAAGGTGGTTTAGTGTTCTATCATTTAGTTTTTAGGTAAGCAGATTGCTATCACTAATACTCTCCTGTGTTTTGGTATGAATCCAAAGATATCCCTCATTAGTTTCTTTATTAGTACATTTAAATATCCTTTTAGCATCATTAAATCTGAAATGACTTTATTCTTCATTCAGCAGTATTTGTGTTCAACATATTTGCCCAGTTTTCTCACAGGGTTCTTGATAGCAGATGCTGAGATGCAGTTGGCATGATGGAATCAAATTGTATTACTAGTCATTTGGAAAAGCTGACATTTTTATGGCTACCATTTTTTTTTTGCGGCCCTTTTGTGTCTTTTGCCATAGCTATTAAGAGATGACATCTTTTCATGTTTATGATATGAGTTGGCCACATAGTAGGCTTTCAAGAAATGCTTGCTTTTCATGAACATTCTAAATGGATGGTTTCTTTCATGAGCTGAAAATCCCTGTTATTGTTGGCAAAACCTTCTTGGGGGCTTACATCACATTCTCTATTCTTTGTTATTGCTGTCTTCATTCTACAGAAGCCCTGCTTTATATCCTTCACCTAGTAGTTTGGTGCTTTAGGAATCTGTCAGGCTTGATGGACTAGAACAACTAACCTGACCTTGTATAAAATAATTTAAAAGGAAGTTTTGCAAATTATTGTAAATAAAGTAGATTCTCATTAACTGGGAAAATAGCTAAACCATCTGTGCTACATAGTATCATAGATCTAGAGATGAAAAGGACCTAAGAGATGATCCAATCCATTTTATAGTATAGTATGTATATATATATACACTATCATATACACATACACACACATATGTCTGTGTATACATCTCATTTTATATACACATTCCTTTAAGTTCCAAGTAAAATCTCATCCTTTACAGAAAGTTTCCCCTAATATTCTAACAGAGAAATCTTCCATTGGTAACCATGGATGTTTCTTGTTTTTTAGAGATTATTCATTGTAACATAGGAATTGGGGTAAAATTTTATTTACTTATAGTCTGATTACCTACCCACCTAGTCACCATGTCACTGAGCTGCTTTAAAAAACAACAAATGTGAGAAATTCAGAGAAACATAAGATACGTATGACCTAATGTAGAACATTAATTAACTTTCTCTTTCTGTACGTGTATAAAATATATATATGTATATTTATATTTTTAAAAATATACACAAAAGAATATATATGTATATATATACGATATATAAAAACACATATTTAAAAGCATACATACATACATAGAGTAATTAATATAGAGAGCCATAACAATAAAAAGCCATAGAATTTGGATCAAATATGATGAACAATCTTGGCCTTGGAGAACTGATAATGAAACATAGTCTCCTGGTATCAATAAAAGGAGAGAGAGACTGTGGATGTGAAATGTAGTTAATACTGTCAGAATCTATACCTTTGTCCATCGGGTGGGTTTAAGTGTTATTATTGCTTTTTTGTTGTTACAAAGAAGGATTCATTGGAAAATAGGGTGGGTCAGATTAAGGTGAAACTGGTATAAAAACAGAAGCAATAATAAACTTAAATCTGAGTTTCCTCCTGGTGGGATAGAAATTACGGCAATTATATTTTATAAAAACAGAAAAACAATCATTCTTCATGTCCTTTTTTTTTTTTTTTAAACTCTACAATGCCATTAAAGAGAAGCTGAGTAATACTCCTAGCAAGCAGTAGAAATTTTGAAACTCTAAAAGAGTATTAGTTAAAGAAAATCACAGGATTTATTTATAAATGTGCAAAGAAAAAATCATTACTTATTACAAACTGATTCACAATATAAACTTAAGAAATATTGTTAATGATAATAGTACTAACTAAAGTTTACAAAACAGTTTAAAGTTTGCTAAATGGTTTACATATGTTAACTCATTTGGTTAGCAAATGGGAAATAATGGAAGTGAAAATTAAATTGAGAAAGTAGAAATATTTTTTTTCTACTTTTTTGTAAGGAGGGGGACAAAAGGAACATGCCAAAGTTTTTGTTCAGGGTAAAACAACAAGAAGTTTTTGTGGAAACATGTAAATAATTAACAGACCACTTAATTAAATTCAAGACAAACTTAGTTAATCACATGGAACTGAAGTTTGTGGTGACACACATACACACCTATAGTCATTTATTTGTTTATTTTGCATTCATTAACCTATGTATATGTTTTCTCTAGTAGAATGCACCTTGAGGGAAGGGATCACTTCATTTTTACTCCTGTATCCTTAGAATTCACCACATAGTGGTTGTTTAAAAATAAGCCAGTTGCGCAGTGGATAGAGCACCAGGCCTTGGGTCAGGGATATTTATCATCTTGAGTTCAAATTTGACTTTAGATACTTACTATCTGTGTTATCCTGAGCAAGTCATTTAACCCTGTTTACCTCAGTTTTCTTATCTGTAAAATGAGCTGGAGAAGGAAATAGCAAACTACTCCAATATCTTTGCCAAGAAAACCCCAGTGGGAACACAAAGAGTTAGACATGACTGAAAAAAACAACTGAACAACAACAAATTGAATTGAATGCTTTTCCACCTATGATCTTTCAATACAGTGGATATGAGGATTGTATCATGGAAAGGTGAAATTTTGTATCCATGGATACAAGTGAGACTGTGGCAGCCCCAATTTTGGAATCTTGCCTAGAAGCAAGGGCACTGAACTGAGGACTGAGGGGAAGGCAGAGAAAATGGTCTCTGAGCTTCTAGTTAGTTGCCTGGCTAAATAAGTTAGAGAATACATTGCAACAAGATCAGGAACAGTAAAGTAACATGTACTCATTCTAAAGATACATCCATGCTCCTTTACTTTCACAAGGATGAATTTTTGACATCTATATATCCTTCTCTCCCCCTTTCCCCCCAAAAAAAACCCCACTAAAAAACACACCTGAAACTCATTTCATCCAACCTGAGAAAAATATTGACATTCTAAAACTTCATTTGGGGAGAGTATTTTGGGAGAAGGATATCATTATTTTAGTTCTAAAGAAGCTACCCAACCATTCTCAATCAGGTAATCTTTTATCATCATATTGCTAGGAAAATCACTGCCAAGAAACAAAATAAAGCAAAACAACATTATGTTAGGAATCTAATATTGCTTGTTTGTGGTATAGAGGAAAAACCACTGGAATTAGTCAGAAGATGTGGGTTTATTAGTTTCGTGATCTTGGAAAAGTTATGTCTTCTCTGAAACTCAGTATGTTTAAAAATAAAGGCAATTAAACCTGAACAATTCATCTCCTAGAATTGCTGTGAAGACCACATGAAGAAACATATGAAAAGAGCTAAGCCAAGTTATTTGTGTAAAGCTTCATGGAACTCATGTGCTATTCATGGTGCCTTGAACAAGTAATTTCCTCTATCTAGTTTTTAGTTTTCTTATCTGTAAAATGAGAAGACTGGAGGAGATTACATTTCCAAAGCCTATGACTTCAGAGTCATAGTTAGGTTTGAGCAATATGAACAATGTCCAAAGGAACTGAAATTTAAAGAGTATCAAACAATGCAAAACAATGTAAGTTAATATGCATTTATTAAATGCTTACTCTGTGCCAGGCATTAAGTTAAACATGGGATACAAAAATGAGGGGGGGGGGGCCAGAAACAGATTGAGAGAGAGGTTCCCCTTTTGATATTAGGAATGGGCTCACAGTGTCTAAGAGCCCACCAGAGGTGGACTGCCAAAAGGGAAAGTACCTTCCCAAGGACCCAATTTATGTCTAAGGAAAGGCCTGTGGGTGAGCCAGTGACGTTGGGGAAAATAAGCTCCTTAATGAATTTGAATGCTAATATGTCATAATAATAGAAGCCAGATCAATGCTCATTTTATTTACAAATAATGGGGAAGAATCAGAGGGGAGAAGGGAAGAAGAGAAGGGGAACTGATATATCTCAGACAAATACATATTAATATAGAAAAAAAGCTCATGTAAGGGCAGCTCTGTTTTGGGGAGCACAGGGACATGGTGCATTCAAGTTGAAAATCTTGGTCCCATGGGAATGGCATGGTCTTAAGGAGAAGAAATATATACTTCAGGGGGAAAATGTACTCTCAGAGAAGGGATATTGACTTCAAAATAACTTTCTGAGAGTAAAATACTTAAAATCTAATCTTGAGGATCACCTAAAACTGACCAATATATATGTTAAGTTTCAGGGCATACAGGGCATTCTTGAGGTACATAGATATGGGGGGGGGGGGAGAAAGACCAACTAGTAGTTGGTAAGATGTTATTTTTGGACACACAGCTATATTAAATTTAAAGTAGTATTGTCAGTAGTTTTCCATATCCCAATCATGTATTAGCAATGATTTTCATGTATAGATTCTATGAATTACAGGCTCTCATGATGGCCTCAAGATCCCCAGGCCTTATCTTACAACATTACTGCCCCAAATACTTGAATTTGTCTTAAAGAAATAAGATAAGTATATATTCCATTTTGCTTGTCCTGGTAACATTTTGTAGACCTAACCTTGGGTTCAAAAATTGCTGACTCTTTATGATCCTGGAAGATACTGCTAATTTATGACTTCAAAATCAGTTTCTTATGTTTCTTTTCTTTTCTCTTTTTCTTTTAGGGAGTAAGGAAGTAATCAACCAATGTGGACTTTTCACGAATAATATAGAGTTGTTCAGCTGAATGATTGAAAAATGAGGGCTTCTCAGGGACTTTTAATTCTGTTCATCCTATTTCTCCAGCATCTGAATGCACAAACCAAGGTCTGGTTACACTTTTTCCCAGAAATGTGTGTGCATATTGTGTGCAGAAGGAGGATTTTTATCTGCAGCCACAAAGCCCTAAATGATAGCTTTTCCTTTTTGTTTTAGGAACTAGAGCCAAACCAAATAAAAGAGTGGAAAAAGTTACCAAGTGTTTAACATCTGAAAGCAGAATAGTTTATAACTAGAAAAAGAAAAAAAAAAAAAA
This sequence comes from Sminthopsis crassicaudata, assembly GCF_048593235.1. NCBI lineage: Eukaryota > Metazoa > Chordata > Mammalia > Dasyuromorphia > Dasyuridae > Sminthopsis > Sminthopsis crassicaudata. The sequence continues at coordinate 229,408,338 of NC_133620.1, forward strand.
CAACTAAATTTTAGGAGTCACTGCTTTACCATACTGCCTTCCCTCCCTCCCTCTCCCTTTCCTATTTCCCCCCTTCCTTTTCTAGCTGAAAGAGATGCTGAGGTTATTTTGCAAGTAAAATTTATCATGGTAAAATAGACACATGGACATGATTTCCACTGTGTCTAATGTGGCAACAGAGAGTGGGGGTATGATCATTTTTTCCATTTAGCTCAGAAGGCTGCTTCATTTTTCATTTACATGAGTCCCAGTGGTGCTTCTCCAGTAGTTTACCCTGTTGACGTGGCAATAAGGTGCTTGACAAGCTTGGGTTCTGTTGTTGGCAGGAATTACCCAAAGCCAGCAGGTCTCTAAAGACTGGAAAGAACACTGGTGACTGAAAAGGATGAAGTCAGGCTTCCACTAAAGCTTGTTGAATAATTCTAGGAACCGTAGCAGGGAAACCTATGAAATAACAGTTGGTATGAAAATGCATAACAGGTCTCTGAGGACTGTTATTTCTTCAGCAGTTCTGAATTAGAAGAAAGATCCTCTCGTTCAGAATCCAAGCAAATGCTTATCTTAGTTTTGCAAAAACTCCTAAGAATGTAGTTGGAAAGTGCAGCGAAGGTAAGTTAAAGAAAGTCCATAGCTACGCAGAGGAGCTACACAATTCTGAACAATATAATTCAATCCAATTACTATTCTGTTTGCTAGTCAGAGTCCATACTTTCTAGCTATGCCTTATATGAATTCCCCAATACAGCAAGGTATGAAGTAACAGATAATAAAGAATATTGCTTCTTCTTACTCCAATTCTGTAACTCAGTTCAGGTCAACAATGAATACTTATTAAGAATCTGCTATGTGCCCAGGCATCTTGGGCCACTGCCAGTCATCTTGGCTTTTGCCTTGTCACTGGTCTTCAATGATTCTGGAGGAGAGGATGATTTTGAGAAGCTCTAATCCACTCATATCTAATTCATGCACAACTCAAGACATCACTCTTGGTTTGTCATTCATCTTCTTTGAGAATGAAGGAAGAAGAAGAACATGCTCAATTTATGTCTTAAGGATTTAGAACTTTAAAATAAAAAAGAAATATCAGATCCGAGTTCTTCAAAAGTAATCAGTCAAGAAATTTATTCAATACCTCTAGTGGTACTAGATATGGTACTAAATGCTGGAGATATGAAGCCAGAAGTGAAATAGCTCTTATTCCTAAGGAGCGCAATAAATTTTCTATTAGAGAACAAGTACCTAGATATTATTAATTAAATAGTATATTTATATAGTGCATGTATATACATATACATTAGCAGGTAAATATATATGCAATGCATATATAGGATATAAATAAATATATGTGTATATAAAAATATAAAATAGATAATTTAATGTGTACTTATTATTAAATACAGAATATGTACAAAGTAAATACAAGTAATTTGAGAGGGAGACACTAGCATTTGGGAGTAACAAGAAAGGCCTCATTTATCAAATGGATTCACTTGAGCTTTGAAGGAAAGTAGGGATTCAGTGATATAGAGGTGAGAAGGGATCCCATTGTAGGGAAAGGAATGTCTATGAAAAGGCACAGAGATAAGAGATAAAAAGTTGGGTATAAGGAATAGCAATAAATCATTTTAGTTAGAACATAGTCTGTAAAAAGGTAATAATATACATAGTAAAGCCAGATAGATAGATTGGAGCCAGACTGTGAAGGGCTTTAAATGACAGAGTTTGGGATTTTCCTAGAGGTAATAGAAATTTGTAGAGAAGCTTAGGTTGTGGTTTAAGAATATTATTTTTGGTAGCTGTTAGAAGTAGCTTTGGAGATGGAAAAATCTGAGGAAAAAAGAACAATCATAGGAAGATAGTGAAATAATCCAATCTAGGTAAAACCCTAGATTAAGGTTAGTAGCCCTGTGAGTAAAGAAATGGAGATAGATGTGAATGATATTTTTTGAAGTTGACTCAACAAGATGGAGCAACTGGTTGCATATATGATGGGTGAAGGGAATAAAAGGAAGAGAAAAGTTGAGGATTATGCCAAGGATAAGAACCTGAGTGATTAGACGATGCTGCTCTCATTTCAAATACTTTGCTATCCTGGCATTTATTCCATGTTGAGATTAAGTGAAATAAAATCAGGGATATTATCTCAAATAGCAGGAAGCTTAAAAACACTGTACTTTTTGGAAAAGCAAGGTGAGGAGAAGTCACACAATTTGATTGTTAATGTGGGGCATGGGAATGAAAAACAGATCTGGATTTAGATTGAGATAAAGGTTGAAGTTCCTATAGGGAACAATGAGCTGAGATCACCTGAAACCTAACATTTGCAAATTTTTATTATCATAAACACACTGCAGTGCTTTCTGTACTGAGGAATGTTGCCTTCATTTGCAAGGATAGGCAATTCAAATTGAATTTTTTTTTTCCTTGTCCACATTGTCATCTTTAAAAACTTGACCATTTAAATATGACCTTTTTAGTTTAGTATTAAAAATATTCTTATTAGATAACATAAAATTATTTATCCTTCATTGGTCATATTCATGTAAAGTATAAATGTAAAGATAGAAACCTTTTCATTCCCTCTTTTAATATTATTTTATGTTTTTAATTTTTTTGATTGGTCAGGACTCAGAGGACCTAGCTAACATAGACTACAAAGGTAGCCTGTCTCCATTTTGTGACCCAGTTAAGAACTGGTTGTGTTATTGATAGCTTAATCTAGGAAATTAGGATGATAATTTAGAGAATTCCCTTTGCAAATTCAACTTGATGAGTTAAGCAAAGTAGTGGATAAAACTGGACCTTAAGTCCAAATCCAGCCTCAGACATAACTAGTTGTGTGATTCTGAGTAAATCATTTCACCTCTGTCTACCTCAGTTTTCTTGTCTGTAAAATGGGGATCTACCTCCTATGGATGTTGAGAGAATCAAATGTAATAGTATTTGTAAAGCACTTTACAAACCTTAAAGCACTATGTAAATGCTATTATTATTATTATCTACCATCCCTAACATTTTCCTGCAATATTAATAAGCTTTTCCTAAAATTCAACAGAGAACAAAGAACATATTTGATTTTGCTTTTATGAGAGAATGTTGAAAATAAGAATAATAATATATGATGTATTTTATAGCATTTAACACATTTTGAAGCTCTTTCTCTAGAATTATCTCATTTGAGATCTTGGAAAGACCAATGAACCAGATTTGGAGAGTCACACTACTTTGTTTATACTCTTATCACTGTTACTTTCTACTTATTTTCACTTGGAGAAATCATGACTTCTTTGTGCCCTAGTTTTCTGACCTAATAATAATATTAGCATTTATAGAGTACTTTAAAGTTTTCAAAATACTCCAGTTGTTAAAGAACTGAACTTATTTGATTCTCTCCATACCTTCCCCTACCTTCTACCATCAAGAGTATTAGCATCCTTCCATCACCCAGGTTCTCTATACCATTTGGTACAAAGTTGTTACTTGCTTGGTACTGGGCTTATACTTTATTCAATTGCTTATTATGAGTTGGGGAAAATTCTCAAACTAGGTTTCATTCTCAAGTCCTTACTCTCTGTCATCCTCATTCATATCTAATCAGTTGCCAGCTATTGTGAGTAACATCTCTGTTATGTACCACTTTCTCTCCTTTAACATTTCTACCACCCTCGTGTTAGCACTCATCAACTCATAATGGAATTATTGCAAGATCTTGATGGTTGCTCACTTTACTTCATGTCTCTACTCAATGGTCCCCTCTCAGATGTCACATCCTAAAGTGCAGGATCATGTCACATCACTATTCAATTCAGAAATTAATTAAAAATCTCCTGATTTAAAGTCCTTCATAACTGGACCACTTCATGCCTTTTGAGATTTCTTATATCTTGCACCTTTCTTATACCTTATACCTCTGGGTATCCTATGATCCAGTAACACTTGCCTTCCTGATATTTCTAACACTAGGATTATGATTCACCAACTGTATCCATGCATGAAAGTCTCTGTCTTTATATTCACCCTCTACCTTTCCTGGCTTCCTTCAAGTTTTAGTTTAAGCCCTATCATTTACAAGAAGTCCTCTTACTGCTAGTGCTTTCCTTCTGTTAATTATCTTCAATTTATCCTGTATATATTTTGTTTGTATATAATGGTTTGTATATAGTTTATACCTAGTAGATGTTGTCTTCTCTATTAGACTATGAGTTCTTTGAGATGGACTTTTATTTTTAACCTTTCTTTATATCTCCAGCACTTCACACACTCCTGACATAGAGTAGGTATTTATAAATGATTTTTATGACTTAATTTGAACTAATATAATACATAAATAACATAAGTAGGATCCAAATAGACCGGGACAGTTCAGGACAATTGACTGAATCTAGTAAGGCAAAATTTAATACAGATAAGTGTGAAACCCTTCACTTGGGTTAAAAAAATCAGTTTCACAAGTACATATTGAAAAAACAAACAAACAAAAATGACTTTACAGAGGTTTGGAAAACTGGTTTTAGGGGATTGAAAGCTCAGCAAAAATGTAATATGGAAGCCTCTCCCCATCCCCTTAAGCTGTATACATTGACAAATATATTGTCCTGGAGTAAGAAAAGAAAATAATCATTTCACTTTATTCTGCACTAGTCAGATGGCATCTGGAGTATTATGCTTAGTTTTCAGAGCCATATTTAGAAGAACATTAGTAATCTGAATTGAGGAAGGATAACTAGGATGGTGAAAGCCCTTAAAGATAATGCCAGATGAAGATCAATGGAAAGAACTTAAGCTATTTAGCCTGGAAAAAAGAAAATACAAATCTCTATTTTTGATGGACTTTCATATGGAATACAGAATAGCCTTGTTTTATAAAAAAAAAATAAATATTAACTTATTATTCTCAATCTTAGAGAGAAAAACTAGAAATAATGCTATGCTATGAAGAGGCATATTTTAAGCTTGTACATGAGGCAAAATACTGTAATTAGAACTATTTAAAAGTTAAATTGGCTTATTTGGGAAATGATGGGTTTCCCCTCATTGGAGGCCTTAATGAGAAAGCAAGATTACCATTTTTCATATATGTCATAGAATGGATTTTTGCTGAAGTATGAACCCTATAGCTCTGTTGTTGTTTAGTCAAGTGGTCATATCTGACTTTTTGTGACCCTGTTTAGGGTTTTCTTGGCAAAGATACTGTAGTGATTTTGCCATATCCTTCTCCATCTCATTTTACAGATGAGAAAATTGAGGCAAGCAGGGTTAAGTGATTTGTCCAGGATTACACAGCTGGTAACTGAGTCTGGATTTGGACTCAGATCTTCCTGACTCCAGCACCAACACTATTAACTACACTATCTACCTGCCTCCTAGATGCTTCTGATGTCCCTTCAAACTCTGAGATTCTAAGATATTTTAAAAAATACTTTGTGTAATAGGTTGGGCAGGAATTATCATCCCCAATTTTCAGGTAAGATGATTGATTTATTCAAATCATCCTTCTTAAAGCAAGTGATAAGATGACAATCAGTCAATCTCATGGACCTTAGACTAAGTTGCAAAAAATTGCTTACTAAAAATCAAATTCTGGAAGAATCATGTTGAGATAAAGGCTGAAGAAATTTGCTCATGTCTCACAGGTCTATAAATTACCAACTAGAGAACTGGAGTCAGTCAAGAGATTAAAGAAAGCATTTTTTTTTTCATTTGAGAGAAAATGTAGGATCTAGTTGTGACAGAGAAGTAACTATAGAGGAAGATAAACAACTCTTTGGCAATTTGGAACAGAAGACTCAATTTGAGAGAAGATCCAGATAAAGATCAGTTCTTTCTCCAGCCTACCCTCAGTACCTATCTATCCAAACACATTGTAATGTAATTTATAGCTTTATCATTCAAATGTTTCCAGTAAAATCAATTTGATTGAAACACAAAAAGAATAGAAGCTAACCAAAAAGATATAAATATAAAGTTAGGTAGAGTGTCCAACATTTGCCTAAATGTTAGGAATTTCTTAATTGAGAATCTTGAGATATTGTGTGTGGTCTGATAACTTTTCATTTAATGGATTTCCTAAAGTTTAAGATGGAGAACCACATGAACCTTAGGTACCATTATGGTTTTAGACTTTAGCATGCTAATTATTATAATGGTATTACATATGGATATTTCTAGCTCTTGGTATAAATCCAAAGAAATATTTGCCATGTTTTCTTCAATCTAATATGAAAATCTCAGAGAGAAGTATTTCTACACTCTTTGCTCTGAGACAAAGCCCTGTTTTCTGAAGCAGGGTTATTCCTTTTCTTTACCAATTGCTCTTTAAAAAATTTAAAAATACATGTTTCTAGAGAGGCACTGCGTGTGTCACAATATTCATAGCAACACATTTTTATAGTTATATAAAGCCAAAAAAAAAAAACTAGTTAAGTGCCCATCAATGGAGAAAAACTGTCCAAATTGCTGCTAATATAAATGGAACATCATTGTACCATAACAAATGAAATGAGAGAAAGTATGACATAGTGCATATAGATTTGACATCCTATTCAGACACCTGGGTTTAAATCCTGTCTCTGAATCATCCTGATTATATACCTGTGGGCAAGTGATTGAATCTTCCAGGGTTCTAGGCAACTCTCTAAGATTATAAATCACACAGCAGATGTTGATTTGCATTGGAAAAACAAAAAGCAAAACTCTGTACTAGCAACTCCCTTCATTGTAATAAAACCACAGGGTTGATTATTAAAAAAAAAAATAGAAATGAAAAGTATGAAACATGAAAAGTATACCAGAGAAACATGGTATGACTTGCATGAATTGACATGGGGCAAAGCAAACAGAACTATGATAACAACATATACAGTAATGCAAATAACCCCCAAAAGTAATTTGAACTCAAATTAAAGGCAAAGTTCAATATTGATTCCAGAAGAAGGATGTTAAAACATACTTTCCCTCTATATACTTTCCCTCTATTGTAAGGAGGTGCAGGACCACAAGTATACATTGTGGTATATGATAAAGAGGAGGAGGAGGAGGAAGAGATGAGGATATGTGTGTGCATAAAGTACAGAGCTGTTTTTGTTTAACTATTTCTTTTGACAAGGCCCTGGATTTTCAGAGTGGGAGTGAGGGTAAAATATTGGCAAGTATTTTTGGTGCCCTCCCCAAAAAAGGACATCAGTAATTTTTATAAGGCATGTATCTTGTCTGATTTGTTTCTAGATATAAACTAGAATTTAGATGATCTTAAGAATTCCCAGCCGAACTGGGATGGAGTCTCAAAACAAAAAATTGCATGTTATCATTTATGTGCTCTATATTAAATCCAATAATCCATGTCCATCCAGTATTAAGTAGTAGCAATGCTAAACTTCATTTGAAAAATTGTATACTAGTACAACATGAGAATAAAGTGAATAACAATTGTGTAGCTTTGGTTAACGAAGGTACAGTTTTATTTTTTCCATTAAACTATGAGTTCTTTGGAATCAGGATTATATAATCCAGTGCAGATAGATTTTAGAGAGCTAAAAAGTATATATACCAACAAAATAAACAGAGTTCAAATGACTAAAATTGCTACTATAAAAAATGTCTCTATACATCCATTGACAGATATAAAAAAGTTTTTGAAGTTTTTAAAAAAGCTATAAAATATAAAATGTATTTGAAATATTCAACAGCATGAAAAGAAATTCATTCATATTCCTTATTTCTGAATCCTTCCATAGCCTCCCACAAGCATCTGCAACTTGCAGATTGATTTTGAAACTGGTAAGGGCCAAATTTATTTCAGTAATATTTTAAAGAAAGGCAGAAAAGAAAGATTTTTTTCATTTGGTTGTAATGTGTGTGTGTGTGTGTGTGTGTGTGTGAGAGAGAGAGAGAGAGAGAGAGAGAGAGAGAGAGAGAGAGAGAGAGAGAAAGAGAGAGAGAGAGAGAGAGAGAGAGAGAGAGAGAGAGAGAGAGAGAGAGAGAGAGAGAGAGAGAGAGGAGAGCATAGTTAGACATATCCCATCCCATTTAGAAAAAGGGCATATAAAATGAAAGGAAATGTAGAGGGTTCAGAAGCACTGAACTTGTGCCTTTCTTCTAATTGTGCCATATAAATGAGCTATACTGTTTCAGACTAGAAAATATTGTACTATTTCTTGTTCACCCTGATATTTCATCTGGAAGAGAAGGCAAGAGGACTCAGGGAAAATCTATTTTACCTCCAAATTATTAGAGAGAATGAAACGAACTATATATTTTTAAAATAGTATTTTATTTTTTCAAGTTAGTTTTCAACATTCATTTTTGTAAGACTTTTTTTTCCAAATTTTTCTCTCTCCCTTACCTCCCCTCTCCCCATGGAAGCAAGCACTCTGATATAGGCTAAATGAGTGCAATCCTTTTAAACATATTTCAGGTTGTGCAAGAAAAATCAGATTAAAAATGAAAAAAAAACCATGAAATAAGAAAAACAAACAAAAAATATTAAAATATTATGCTTCAATCCACAGTCATTCTCCATAATTCTCTCTCCGTTGATGGCATTTTCTGTTTAGAGGACTAGGGAGTAAAAATACCAACAAGTCTATTGGAATTGCCTTGAATCACCTCATTGTTGAAAAGAACCATTCTATCACAATTGATCATCACTTAATCTTGTTATTATGTACAACCTTTTCCTGGTTTGGCTCACTTCACTCGGCATCAATTAATGGAAGTCTTTCCAGGCTTTTCTGAAATCAGCTTGCTCATCATTTCTTATAGAACAATAATATTCCATTATATCCATATACCGAAACTTATTCAGTCATTTCCCAACTAATGGGCATCCACTCAATTTCCAATTTCTTGCCACTACAAAAAGGTCTGCTACAAAAAATTTTTGTGCATGTTGGTCCTTTTCCCTTTTTTATGATCTCTTTAGGATATACACCCAATAGAGACACTGTTGGAGCACAGTTTTATAGCTCTTTGGGAATAGTTCCAAATGGCTTTCTGGAACAGTTGGATCATTTCACAACTCCACCAGCAATGCATTAGTGTCCCAGTTTTCCCATATCCCATCCAACATTTATCATTATCTTTTCCTGTAATCTTAGCCAATTTGAGAAGCATTTTTCTAATCAATAGTGATTAAGAACATTTTTTCATATCACTAGAAATGGATTTAATTTCATGAAGCAAACTTTCAAAAATGAAAAGCAAAGCTGAAAAATAGAAAAGGTTTCTGTGTAATAATTGATGGGTAAGCATCATCAGTAAAGGCTAGTAAGAATCCTTACCTGTCTCAAGCAGTTTGAAGATGGGAGACTGTCACAGAGGAGAAAAGGAAAGACAAATATTAAAGTTTTTATACCTTTTCAAGGTGATCCCTCACTTCTCAAATGCCAGCACTTCTTACTTATCTACTTACACTTCCTAGCTTCCTTAAAAGTATATTTCTTGGTCCCCTGCAGTCATTTAGCACTCTCTCCCTCTTGAAACTCCTTTGTATGGATGTATCGAGTTATTTGTATACATGTTGTATTGCTCCCAGAAGAATGTAAGATCTTTGAGGGCAAGAATAATTTTATTCTTGTGTTTGTATTCCCAGTGCCTAGCACAGTAGTTTTTATATACTATATGCCAAATAAATATTTATTGAATTGTTTGTTTTTTGAAGAATAACTGAATGCCTAGAATAAGCAATAGATAGGAAGCTTTTCTAGAAGAAGAGGCTGATGAATCTTCTGAGGAAAAGCAACTTTTTTTTTCCCTTGAAGGTAGAATAATATGGATTGATAAGTGCTGGCAATAATTATCCAATGGGGGAAAGGAAGAAGAAATTGTGGTGGTTGTTAATGAATCCTTGTTGAAAGGTACAGAAGGAGCTATTAGTTAACTTGATAATAATTACAGAGAAATCAGACTAAGTGACTGTTGCCTATTTCCAGCGATTTACATGGGCACAAACAAGACTGGCAAAAGCTTCTGGAAACATTGCAGAAAAATTATAAAAACTTAGGGGGAAAATGATGACTATGAGCAATATTGGTGTTTTCATCACTGTTATTCATCAAAAGAAGAGAAAAGCAGATTTGAGAAGTGAAAAATTATGTTAGATGGCATCTGAGAATGGAATTGGGATTTCTAGATGATAACTTAAAATACTGAAGGGACTGAATCTTAGCCAGCTATGCAGTATATCTAACAGGGGCTACCAAGAATGCATTTGCATATGTATATATTTCATATGTTTATATATATATATATATATATACATATACATTACATATCTACCTATACATACATGAATACACATCTATAATAATTTTTTTCTCATAAGTTTCCCCAAATTTTGACATTCTTTTAAAATCACACTTTCCACAACTCTCTCTTTCCATATATATATATGGTTATATGTAAACATATAAATATAAAAGTAAAGCTATATAAAACTATATATGTACATAGAGTATATATATATTACAAGTCTTAGTTCAGTTTTAAACTCTGGTGGGTACAGAATTATTGTTATTTCCATTGCTTTATATTTGGATATCTTTTTCCTGATTGCTTATTTCCTGGATGCTTTCAGATGGTACTTTGTCAATTGTGATCAGAAGTTGTGGGTAGTATTTCTTTTATTATTATTTTTTCATTTCAAGGTTTTTTAATTTGTAATTTTCTAGGAGATTTTAATTTGTCTTTGTGCATTCTGTCCTTAAGATATCTTCAAAATCAATAAGTTTTGCTTTTGTGTATCATATGTTCATTTATTATTACTTTTTTTTGCTCTTCTTGCAGATTGTCTTTCACTTCCAAATATTCTCAGTCAGTTATCTTATCTTTTGCAACTTTGTGAGATTTGTCGCCATGAATCTATTCTGACAATTATTTTGGTTGTACAGCCATATTATTCTACCTTCAAGGAAAAAAAAGTTGCTTTTCCTCAGAAGATTCATCAGCCTCCTCTTCTAGGAATTCTGCATTCACAATTCTTTTCTCCTCTTTTAAATCATTCAGAAACAACCTACTGTCATTCAATGCTCTCTTAATAATCCTAGGATATTGTTTTATAATATGCTAATTTATTTCCCTTTTTCTTGCAATATTTATTCATAGAGTGCTGAACTCTTTTTCCTATTCTGGAGGCCATTTCCTTTTTTTGTTATTAATACATTCTTTGTTGATTTATCTGCTTATGTTCAAGGTCTTTAACCAAGTTTTCTTTGTTACTACTGAGGTTTTTGCTAATTTCAGTTGCCCCTTTTATTTTACCCATATTATTAACTTTCTAACAATCTTCATTATGATTGTGATTTCCTTGTGGGCTAGATCTCAAAATGTCTGTCTTTTCCCACACAGGGCAATTCAAGTTCTCCAGACTATGTGATTTCTGAGGTAACAGGACTGTTCCCATTTGGAAATTTAAGTTTCATTAGTACCTTCTGTTCTTGGAAACTTTCACTTTGGATGGAGGGTAGAGAGTACCTCTTTATAACCTGAGATCTGGAGGGGGATCACTTCTTCATTTCCTACCCAGCTATACTTCTCTGGATTTCTCCTTTATGACCTTGCACTGAAAACTTTCTTTCCATTTCTCTTGACCTTTTCAGCTTCTTTTAGTGCTTTCCCCTCACCCTCCTTGAGGTCAAGGATTGACTTTCTTTTTCATATTTGTATTCCCAGTGCCTTGTTCAATGCCAGGCATGTGGTAGGTACTTAATGAATTGACTGATTGACTGATATGAATATTAAAGCTTAAAAGTATAACTTTCAGATAATATAACTGAACAAGACAGAAGAATAAATGTTTTCTACAATGCTTACTACCTCTCAAAGCTCTCCAAAACAGGAATTAAAAATCAGAAATAGAGCAATTTTCATTGTCTCCATGGGCTAGGACATCAAGAACCTATAGATGGCAAAAACTTGAACAGCAGAAAAGAGCAATCCTAAACTCTTAACTCCCTCATTCAATACCCCCTAACCAGAAACTCCAAGCTGCAGGACTATGCCAATTGACTCAATAGATTGTATTGAACTGAATTTTATGATCTAACTCCCAATTTCTTCTTAAACAAATTTGTTTAAGCTGCAATTGAGGGATGATAGTATTATTTGCCACAAAAGACCTTGTCCAGAAAACAGAAAGGGGGAAATTGGACAGAACATATGTGGAGCTGTGTGTGTTGCATGAAGCTCAACTGAGTGGGAAATGTAGAGATGGCTGGCTTAGGCATTAACCTTAAATGTCTGTGTTTATAAACACATATCTATTTATGTGTATGTGTGTACATATATATGTATGTGTATAGATAGATAGATATAGACAATAATTTGCCTTGTCTCATTAGGATCTCTAGTTCATTTAATTTTTATCCATATGTTGAACATTTGTACATTGAAATCACTCCTAACATTATTTTTCTTTCTACATTTTCCCTAATTACTGTCTATGGTATCTAGATTATTGACTATAGTTATGTGTATATACATGCACATAAATATATGCACATACATATATGTGTATATGTTTGTATATACACAGAAATATACACATTCTTCCTAACTACTGACTACAGAAACTAGATTGTTAAATATATGTCTATGTATGTACATGTGTATTGTGCATTGTATTATATGCAAATGTATATAGGCAAATATGTGTGTATGCACATGTACCCAGTAACCTAGATATCACAATAGCTAAAAAGAAAGAATCCATATATGTATATGTTGCATGTATATTTTAAGCCATATTAAAATCATCATAGTTTCCAGGATTAAATGTCCAGTTTAGTATTCAGGATAAAAAAGAATGTAGAAAGGATAGTGGTGTAGAGGTGCTGAAACCAGATTTTGATACATGAATACTCAACCTATTGATAAAAATTAAGTGAATTAGGTATCTTATTGCAACAAGGCAGGTTTGACTTTTTCTCCATCACTGAATTTTGGTGGTGAACTCTGGAAAGATATTCTCATTTGAAAAAGAATAAATTAGAAAGTAGTCCTGGGCCAAGAGAGTATTATTAATGTGAAGAAATCTTGAAGGCAAAGTAAAAGCATGGTGGATAATGTTGGAATGATATTAGATAAGATAGAACCTGAAAAAATATAATCAATGTTCATGCAGCAAGTCATTTGATTAGAAAGAGGAAGTAGATGAGAAGTTTGAGAATGAGATCATAGATTTGTCACAGAGGTATGCTTTACAACAGATGAGAATTTTTGGTTATCCAAATACATGACAGATCTACTTCTTTATTTCAATCAGAACAGCAAATAAGCTTTTTTGGATTTACCTTAATGATAAGATTTCATTGTCCAAAGAGTATATGAATCAATAAGGGAGTTGCCATTTTGGATTTTATTCTCACAAAGGAGATTGAAATGGCAGTTTAAAAAATACATTCTTAGATTATATTTATAGTCTTACTGTGTCTAGGATCAAGAAGATGATATGTATGCTGTCCTGCTCAGATCACCTCTGATGTACTGTATTCATTCCTGACTCAAATTTTAATTAAGACATTGATAAATTGCTGAACATCCAAAGAAAGGCATTGAGATTATATATGTGTGTGTAGGACCAAATGAACTGGGGATATTTAGCCTGAAGAAAAAAAGACTTAGCTGTTTTCAAGGATTCAAAATTCTGTCATGTGGAAGATGTAATCAGTCTATTACACCGTGTCTTCTTGTTCCCAGAGGACAGAAATAGAAACAAGTAGAACTTGCAAAGAAAAAAAATTAGTTTTGGGACAAGGAAAATCTTTCTAACAAAATAACCTAAATGCAAAGGAGAGCACAAAGAGCTTTGACTTGAAGTCAGAGTACTTCAAATACCATCTCTGACATTTGTAACCTCCTTGGACCTTAATTTCCTCCTCTATAAAGAGAGGATGTTGGACTAGATAGAACAGGAGCTCCATAATACCTCCACAACACCCTTTAGGATATAGATAGAGTTTACTGTGAACCTGGATGTGAAAACAACAACAACATATTGATATGCATTCATCTTTAACTGATATTTAGCAATTTCTTCAATTATGAATGTAGGCAACAAACATGTTTCTGAGAAGAGATCTATAGACTGAACCAGTCCTCCAAAACAGTCTAAGACATCAAAAAAAAAAGATCTAAGAATTTCTGAACTTGATAGTCTCTGAAGGCCTTGCCTGATATTTTCCAATGTGCCTTTGAGAGAGATGAGAAGAAATATTAGGTCCCTTTGTTGGAGGTCTCTAGGCAATGGTTGATTGATTATTAAGAGGGTGTGCTGCAGGGATAATTCTTATTTAGATTCAGTTTGGACTAAAAGTCTTTGAGGTCCCTTCATACCATGAGACTATACGTTTTTCTGGCTATTGTTTCTTCCCTATTGCTGACTGCTCTTTCTAAGGTTGTTTTGTAACATTTTCAATTCCTAGGAGTGTTTTGTGTGGACATCTTTTTTTATTTGGAGACACTTCTTTTGCAATTCAAAAATCAAAAGATTACAACAAAGAAAAAGTAATCAATATTTCATTTTAATTGCAACTTTACAAAAATAATGATTTGCTAAAATAAATGATCAATCAAATAAACATCTGTCTGTTCCTCCCCCCCCCCCCCATTTCATGATGTATTCATAAGTATGGGATTCCTAATCAGGTCACAACATCCAGAGAATTTTCAGCAGTGTAATCCTATCATCATTTCATGAGTGGGTTGGAATGAATACAGCATAATAGCTTTGAGTAAATTACAAATTCAATTAATCTTTCTATTTTTTTTTCATTTCATTTTCCATTCATATTATAGTAAAAAAAAAGTTTTTTTCTAGCATGAAAGAGATATTTTAAAACACAGACTTAAAAAATCTTCAATGTGCAGCCTGAAATTTTAATGATATTAGGGTTTATATATCATTGTTTTGCACAGTATCAGGTATTTTTTTTTTTTTTTTTTTTTTGCCAGTTCTAGGATTTGGATTATTGAAATGAAAATGCTCAGAAGGTCAAAAGACAAGCTCCTCTGGGACTTGTTATTATGTAGTTAATACCCAATAGTTGTTCATTTTTTAAAAGTACTTTATTGCATTTCAACGGGATATAGAAGAAAGTAAATATACATGTAAAGAGGGGAAATTTTTCTGAGATTTGCGATTTAATATTATTATTTACAATTCTTTCTTTGGTGGGAAATTGGACTTTTGGGGGAAAAATAAAATGAGAGGGACTTTATAAATCACTAAGACCATATGTAAAAACAGAATGATTTGGTTTTTTAAATTTATTTAAAAATTTTTTTTATTATACCTTTTTATATACAAAACATATGCATGGGTAATTTTTCAACATTGATCCTTGCAAAAACTTCTGTTTCAACTTTTCCTCTCTTTCCCTCCACTCCCTCCTCTAGATGGCAGGTAATCCCATATATGTTAAATATGTTAAAGTATATGTTAAATACAATATATGTATACATATTTATATAGTTATCTTGCTGCACAAGAAAGATCGAATTTAGAAAGAAGGTAAAAAAAAAAAAACCTGAAAAGAAAAAACAAAATGCAAGCAAATAGTAGCAGAAAGAGTAGAAATGTTATGTTGTGGTCCATGCTCATTTCCTAGTGTTCTTTCTCTGGGTGTGTTTGGTTCTGTTCATTACAGAACAATTGAAACTGGTTTGGATCCTCTCATTGTTGAAGAAAGCCCCATCCATCAGAATTGATCTTCATATAGTATTGTTGTTGAAGTGTATAATGATCTCCTAGTTCTGCTCATTTCACTCAGCATCAGTTCATGTAAGTCTCTCCAAGCCTCTCTGTATTCATCCTGCTGGTCATTTCTTATAGAATAATAATATAGAATAATTTGATTTTGCTCCATGATGACAGAATTTAGAATACTTAACAACATGTTAGCAGTAGAAAAGACTGCGTTTAACACCTAGTTAACAATAATAAGTTAAAATAGAAAAGTACCTTTGGCTTCATCTCAAATTACCTCTTCCCCAGTCTAGTCCTATACTCATTAGACAGTAACCTATCCATCAGTGACTTCCCAGAATCAACAGTGTCCTTACACCTTTGTTGTTGTTATTGTTTAAATTTTTCAATTTCCTCCAATTCTTTGTGACTTCATTCAGTAATTTTTGGATAAATTTACTAGAGTGGTCTGCCATTTTCTCATTTCTTATTAGTAAATAAAATATTTAGGAATAAACAAGAGAAAGAGAAAAAGGACATTGTGAGGTATAAAATGGATAATTTTGATTACATTATATTAAAAAGGGTTTATATAAATAAAACCAATATAGCCAAGATTAGAAGGAAAACAGAAAATTGGGAGAAAACTTTTGTAGATGATTTCTTAGATAAAGGTTCATATTTCAAATATATAGTGAACAGAGCCAAATTTATTTTAAAATATGATTCATTTTTCAATTAATAAATGGTCAAAGGATATGAACAAGCAGTTTTTCAGTGAAGAAATCAAAATTATATATAATCATATAAAACACTCAATAACTATTGATTAAAGAAATGCAAATTAAAACAATCTTGAGATATAATCTTATACTTACCAGACTGGCTAAAATAATTGAAGGGAAAGTAACAAGTGTTGGAGGTGTTGTGAAAAAATTGGAACACTAATTCCCTGTTGGTGGAACTATGAATTTATCCATCCATTTTGGAGACCAACTTGGAATTATGCCCAAAGAGTTTTAAAACTGTATAACCTTTAACCTAGCAAAACATTATTAAGTCTATTTCCCAAAGTGATTAGGAAGAAAACAAAACTTATATGTTCCAAAATATTTATAGCAACTCTCTTTGTAATAGCAAATAACTGGAAATTGAAGAGATATTCATTAATTAAGAAATAATTAAATAAATTGTGGTGATATATGATCTTGATGGCATGTTACTGTTATAAAAAAATCTAGTTGATTTTAGGAAAAACATGGAAAGACTTTCATGGAATAATGAAGAGTGAAATGAGCAGAACCAAAAGAATATTGCACATACTAAGTATTATTGAAAGAATACTTTGACCATCATTTTGAGCATTATAAATACTCAGACTTAAACTTTCACAGGGTGATTTTTCTGGATTTGGGGGGGCAAAAATGTATTTTAAAACTTTATAGAACTGTTAATTTTATTGGTGTGGGTACCTTTTCTACTAATACAGATAATTGTTCTTGTAACTTGGTGGATGATGTTGGAGAGCTGCTGTAGAATATACATTATCCTTATTCATCATTTACTTAGGTTGATCCTTAGCCAACAGAGACATAATACTACTAGGACTTAATTCTTTAAACTTTTTCAATTTAGCAAAACCTATCAGTGTCTGCATTACCTCAAAGAGTGACTAAAACTTTTTCAGCCTCAGTACTCCTTTGTGTTCTTTAAGATTGTTGTGGGAATCCCAAAAGAGCTTTTGTTTATGTGGGTGATATTTATATTTATTGTTTTTGAAATTAAAGCTATTATGAAAATAGCTTTGATCTTGAAGACCCCTTTAAAAGATCTTGGGGACCCCCAAGGGTCCCTGAACTACATTTTGAGAACCATTGACCTGGGATTTAAGCTCTTTGAAGGCAGGAATTAATTCATTATTGCCTTTATACAGGCCCAGACAAAGAGAATTATTTCTTCCTGAAAGACTGACTCAGAAAAGGAAAAGGCAGATGGAAGTGTTGACGGGTTTAAAAGTGTGCAATAGGAGAGAATAAGCTTCAGAGCAAATGGCTGGGATTTTCTCAGTAAAAATAGAGTGAAATCATTGAGGAAAGACTCTGCCTTGGCTTTGTATTTATTTATGTCCTCAAGTTCTAGTTAGGTACATCTGAAATTCATTGATCTTACAGAGTCTAATAACTTTCATCACCTAATACATTAATAATGCTTCCTTCTTCCATGCCTATGTCATGAACATAGGGGTACTTTCATTATTTATAAATATGTTCTTAATAAATCTTTACCTTTGTCAAACACAAGGTTATTATAATCATGTATTACTATATGTTGTATATCTTCTGTTTCTTATTAAGTCAATAATGCTTGATGATTAATTACTGGGATAGTGTGCAGAAGTAGGGTAAGGGAGACTTTGCACTAGATGCTCACTAAATATCTCACTTTAGATGTTAAGGGCCTAGGAATTGAAGATCTTGCTCATATCAAAAATCTTACCTTAATCTCTAAGCTAATGATGCTTCTTTATGAATAGTAGTTAGTAACTCTTGTGACTGTGTTAGTCACCTGGATATCTTAGAATCAGCAGGAGTCAGGATAAGCAAAAGTTTTTATTCTTGGTCTTTTTGGGTCGCCATCAGGGGATTAGATATAGGAATCTCCACACCTCCTTTCTCTCCACCACCAAAGAATGATCCTGCTTGTCCTACTTCACCCTCTGATCTCTCCTACCCTTCTTTGTCCATACCTACAGATCAAGCCAGCACAGAGTTGAGTAGGGTCATCCTCCAAGCATATGTTAATAGAGAATTGTCCAATTGATAATTAGCCTTAAGTGCTAAGTTATCTATGTTAAGTGCATCTGCTCAGTTCTAGCCCTTTACATCTCCTGCTTTCTTTTGTTTTAGAACACAGGTGGTCATGCCATCCCTGACTTCTCAGGAATGGAGGTGAAAACACCAAAAAGGAGGTGATCACTCCCTCCTTGACATCACAGGCAGGGAGATGAAAAGCACCAAAGGGAAGTGGGGATTACTAGTGGGTTTCTGGGCTGATCATTATTATTAGAGACAGGTATGCACAAACCCATCAGCATGGGAGGTATTACACAAGCACATAGCAAAAACACACAGGCTATTAGTGATGACTCTCCCCACAGTCAGTGCAGCCTTGATGAGGTGTAACAAACATGAATTGTACATGCAAGTAGTGATATAACAAACAATATAAATCAACATGGTCTTGTAAAAGATTTCCAGAAATCCTAGAAGGAAGGTATGTAAACATCAGTCACACATACACCTTCTTCAGCAGCCAAGAGATGGTCCAAAACCAATCTATTGTCCATTGCTTCACATGTCAGGGAATCCAATGATCCCCACAAGTTTTTGAAGTCCTGCAACAGTCATTTTATACGTTAGGGAATCCAATAATTCCTACAGGTTTTGAAGTCCTGCAATAGTCTTATGTCTCAGAGAATCCAATGATTCCTGAGGGTTTTGAAGTCCTACAACAGTCTTATCATGTCTCAGAAAATCCAATGATTCCTGAGGACTTTCAAGTTCTACAATAGTCTTATCATGTCCAGAGAATCCAATGATTCCTGAGGATTTGAAGTCCAACAATTTTTGATGTCCATGAGTCTAACGCCATAACTGCCATGCTCTTTTAATGGTGGGCACAGTCAGCAATGGAACCACCCAATGTTTCTTGGGTCTTCTTCTGCATTTCAAAGGTCTGCTGTGTCTCTCTCCAATAGAGGCAAATACGGCTTGTTGGCACCCATCTGATTCCTTCTCCATCTGTAGAGATACAAGCAAACCCTCTCCCCCAAGCAGTTAACCTATCTGGTCCCCTCCATTCACCACTTTCTGGGTTTTTCCACATGACCTGGAGATTATCTAAAGAAAGTGGAGCTGCTCACACTGCTCACACTGGACACTACCCTTCTAGTGGGTTGTAAACCTGTCTGCTGGAGCCATCTTTGTTTAAGAAGGTTAAGAAGTATTAAGAAGTTAATAATATAAAGGGCTATATTTAGAAGTTCTCTAGGGTTACCTGTGGCTCCCCCTTTCTTTTGTTTTTGGAGGAGCATCTTAAGGTCTCTGTTTCTCCTCTCTACTATTGCCTGTCTTTGAGGATTAAAGGGTATGCCAATGGTATGTAAAATCTTATACTGTGCACAAAAGTGTGCAAAATGTTTAGAAGTATATGCAGGTCCATTGTCTGTTTTTATTGCTTTTGGCACACCCATAATTGCAAATGCTTTATAAGGAATTTAGTGACCAATCGGGCAGTCTCTTTTGCTGCTGGTATTGCAAAAGTGAATCCTGAAAAGGTGTCTACCATAATGTGGATGAAAGACAAACAACCAAAAGATTTATAATGGGTCACATCCATTTGCCAAATTTCACTAGGTCTCAAACCACAAGGGTTCTTCCCTGGAGGGAGTGTAGAAGCATGGAAAGGAAGGCAAGCTAGACAGGCTTTTACTATGCTCCTAGCTTCTTCTCTTGTTATTCCAAAATGTAAATGTAAAGCTCAGGCAGTCTTATGATATTTAGAATGAGATTCTTGGGCTTCTTGAAATAAAGGAGTATTGGCCAATATGGTTAGAAGGCTATCTGCCTTTGAATTACCATCAAAAATAGGACCTAGAAGTCCACTATGAGAGTGGACATGCAAGCTATAAATCTTACCTGGATGCTTTCTCACTTGCTCTTGAAGTTCCTTAAAGAGCTGATATATATTGGAGGCTACAAATTTTATTTGGGCTGTGGCAATTCTTTGTACCACACCTACTGAATAGGCCGAATCAGATATTATATTTATGTCTCCCAGATAATAAACAAGAACTAGAATGAATGCATACAATTCATTCTGATGAGTGGATTGAAAAGGAGTTCTGAATACTCTCTTTATAGTTAAGTTATAAGAGTATATAGCACAAATATTATGTTTGGATGCATCTGTAAAGATATTTGGTCCTTTAAGAGGAACTTTAAAAACCTTTTCTTCAAGAATCCATTGCCAATTATGTAACAGTCTGGTTATCTTTAATGGAGACCCATGTGTAAAATTTGGAGCCATGGCTAATAAAATTTGTCACTCTGGGATGGTTTCACAGCACACATTAACTTGTGCATTAGTATAAAAGGTGTAAATCTTGTCAGGTCTTATCCCAGATAATTGTACTGCATGCTTAATGGCCTTTAATAAAATTCTAGCCACAAGCACTGAGTAAGGCTTTGTTCTGGTTGTGCTGGGAGTTTCACCCACTCTATCCCACTGTCTCCTTGATGAAGAACTGCTGTGGGTGCTCCTTGTATAGCAAAAACTATATTTCCAAGGGTTTTTGAGTGACTCTTTCAACCACATTGGATGAAGCCAGTTCAACTTCTCTCAAAGCCTCTTAAACTTTTTTTTTTGTAAGCTGGCGTGGTGAATTTAAAGCACCGTCTCCCCTTAAAATGTCATATAATGGTTGCAATTGACAGGTAGTCAAGCCTAGCACAGGACGCATCCATTGGATATCTCCTATCAATTTCTGGAAGTCATTTAAGGTGTTTAGCTTCTCTGTTCTTAAGGAAAGTTTTTGTATTGTAAGCACCTTAGGATATACTTCATATCCTAAATATTGAAAAGGAGCATGTCTTTGAATTTTTTTCTGGAGCTATGTGCAATTTATAATTCCTTAGTGTTTCTATGGTTTTTTTTGTAGACATGCTTCTAACAATTGTTCCTCAGGTACACATCCCAATACATCATCCATGTAATGTAATAACATTACTTTTGGAAATGCTTTTCTTACTGGAGTGAGAGCAGCAGCAACATACATTTGACACACAGTAGGGCTGTTTTTCATTTCCTGTGGCAAAACTGTCCATTCATATCTTTTATAAGGCTCAGCTAAGTTAATACTGGGCACTGAAAAGGCAAATTTTTTCATATCCTCCTTATCTAGAGGGATAGAATAGAAACAATCCTTAATGCTTATAACCCAAAGAGGCCATTCTCTAGGCAACTGAGTAGGAGATGGAAATCCAGGTTGAAGAGTTCTCATAGTTTCCATCTGTTCATTTACCTTTTTTAAATCAGTCAATATCCTCCATTTTCCAGATTTCTTTTTTACAACAAATACTGGGGAATTCCAAGGACTTAGAGAAGGTTGTAAATGACCTTGGTCAAGTTGCTCCTGTACTATGTCTAAGAAGGCCTGAATTTTATTGCTACCTAAGGGCTACTTTTCTATCCACATTGTTGGATCAGTTTTCCATTGGATAGGAACAGGTGAAAGTGTTGGCAGGCCTTCAACAGAAGCCCTGTCTAAAAAACCGAAGTACTCATTTTAAATCCTAATTATTGTAAAATGTCTCTTCCCCACAAATTGATGGAGATTTTTTCAACTATAAAAGGAGTAAAAACTCCTGTTTCACCTTCAAATATCCATCTTAAAGGGGTAACACTAACTTCAGATGCTATTGATCCTCCTACACCAGACTTGTAGGTGTCTGCCTTAGTCTTTGGCCTGTGACTGGTCCAGTTGGCACCTTTAATGACTGTGCAATCTACACCTGTGTCCACCAGTCCTTCTAATGGTATGCCATTTATATAAATGGTGAGCATAGGTCGGTCAGCTGTCACAGCTGCTGTCCAGTATATTGCTGGGTTTTGCTGCTTGGAGTCAGAATCTGGGCAACTATCACCAGGTTGCTTATTAGGTGTCTGTATCAATAAACCTGATGGCACTACTTCTCCTGCTTGATAAGCCACATATTGTCTACTTGTATTAGTGACTGAGATATTATCTACACATTCCCCAGTTTCCCACATCAGTGTATGGTTGGACACTGTTTTATAAGTGCTCTCAGGAGGTGGAATGGTCAAGCCTACTGTGCCTGGAGGCAAGGGATCCATAGGTTGGAGAGGAACAGATTTCACCTCTCCAGGTAGTATCTCAGTTGTCCCAGCTGCATACAACTCTATCTTCCCCAATTGTAATTCATTTCTCCCATCAGATGGCTTCCTGGCTAAATGGCCATGTCTGGGTATTGGACTTCTAGGCATTCTCTGGGTGTGGCATTGGCTGCCATCATGCCCCAAGTGTTTTTTGCTTGGGGCCCTGGAGTTGGGCCCCTCATCCCGTTTCCCTGAATCAGTCTACACTCTGATGCCCAGTTGCATTTTGGACATGGGTTATTGGGTCTTGTTCTCCCACTCTGTTTTCTCATTCTGTCTCTGTGCCAATGTTGAGCTTTCAGATGCCCTACTTTACCACACTGAAAGTATTGAAGAGCCTCTCTAGAAGTCCCTTGCCAAAAGGTACCCTGTCTTCCCATGTTGGGATCTTGGGAAGTCTGCATCATAGACTGGCTATAAAAGGCATTTGGGCCTACTATGGCATAGCATCTTATGATCTCCTCTAAAGGAGCATCCTTGTGTAGTCTTAATATAATTCTTTTGCAAACCTCATTAGCATTTTCTTTAGCAAGTTGCCTTATCAAAATGTCTGTTACTGTATTTTCACCATTAGTCCATATGATAACTGTCTGCAAATGTCCCATAAAATCAGCAAAGGGTTCATTTGATCCTTGTAAAGTTTTTGTGAAGGCCTCTCCCTTGTCATTTTTATTGGGGAGAGAAGCCCATGCTTTGATAGCAGCAGCAGCAAATGCTCATATGCTGTTATAGAGTAATTAATCTGTACTGAAATTTCTGCATAAGAATCTACACCTGTTCCTTGGTCATAGGTGATTGAAGTATTAACTCCACTTTGACTATTTTGGTGGGCTTGAATTCTACAGAGCTCTATATTCAGAAAGCCACAACAAGTTTTGTCCAGGTTCTAAGCATACCCTTGCTTTAGATTTCCAGTCACTAGGGATTAAGACTCCATAAGTCAAATTCTGTAATAACATCTTGACATAAAATGATGTAGCCCCATAAAGAGTGCAAGCCTTTTTCAGGTCTTTGAGGATTTCTCTATCAAAAGGAGTATATCTTCTACTCTCTTGACCTGAAGAGTTAAACTGTTGAATCACAGGATATATTTGGAGCCTCATATCACCTATATCCCTACCTTCTTCTGTATCTTTAAGTACTGCCTTTTGCAATCTAGTCATAGAAGGGGGTGATTGCTGGAAGGAAAGTGTTGGTGATATCACTGCCCCTCCCACTACTCCTCCTCCTTCCATCCCAGAAGGTGGAGTTGATGGGGGCCTGTCAATAATCTGCTCCCTAGGTGGGGTTGAAGCTTCCTCAAGAGAGCTACAATCACCATGCCCTTGAAACTCATTTAAGTTCCCATGCCCTTGGGTAAGGTCTTTAGACTGTTAATTGTCTTCCTTTTTTTTTCCTCACACTTCTTCATCTATACGTTTCTAAAACTTTTCTTTTTTCTACAACTTGCAAGATTGTTTAATGCCAATTGAATTATGCTGTATATATAAAATGTTTCTGTGGAAATTAAACGAGGACCTCTATTGTTATAGTATTTGCAAAGTTGTTGTCCCACAAGTTTCCAATTATCTACACTTATTTCTTCTTACTCTAAGAACCAAGGGGACCTACGTCCTAATGTACCAATAGTCTAGCAATCTGTTCCCAGGTTATAATTAAGTCTTGCCCCTCAATTAACGTAAGCATGCTTTCTATAGCACACCCCTTTGTTGTGGGGGTGGGGACAGGGGAGAATCTTTTCCTAACATCTGCCCCATTTCAGCTATAAAAGGTTACTAGTTTAGCCCTTAACAAAGTAAGTTTCCTGTTTGTCTATTAAAATACTCAATTTCCTGGTCACCAGAGGACTTCTTCAGTGAAAGTAGGGTGCTTGGCCCACATGTTGGATGCCAAATGTTGTAACTGCATTAGTCACCTGGATATCTTAGAATCAGCAGGAGTCAGGATAAGCAAAAGTCTTTATTCTTGGTCTTTTTGGGTCACCATTAGGGGATTAGATATAGGAATCTCCACACCTCCTTTCTCTCTCTCCACTGCCAAAGAATGATCCTTCTTGTCCTACTTCACCCTCTGATCTCTCTTCCCCTTCTTTGTCCACATCCACAGATTGAGCCAGCACAGAATTGAGTAGGGTCATCCTCCAAGCATATATTAATAGAGAATTGTCCAATTGGTAATAAGCCTTAAGTGTTAGGTTATCTTGGTTAAGTGCATCTGCTCAGTTCTAACCCTTTACAATAACTATTAAATCAGCATTTGTTGAGTTGGAGTGATCCAAATGAATGGGATATTACAACTCTAAAAGTTTTGTTCTACATGTTAGACAAAGAAGGATATTTTCAAATGGAGACACCTCAAATGCTGTGTGATGGCAAAGTTGTAATCTACTATGAAAGGGATATCATTCTATGTATTTACTTGGTGAGCACAAATGAATTTTCCAGCCAAATTGGATGTAATTTAACAATTGTTATATCTGTTTCGGAACAGTAAGTTTCAAATTAACATGAAAAGAAACTCTTCTACTGCAGCTACTTCTACTACAACATTTGTTAGCTTAGTATTCTTTTATTAATAAAGATGATTTATTCTCAGAATTAACTATCAGTTGTTACTTCATTAAATTATCAAATATTTACAAATTCTCTTTATGTCATTCTGCACACTGTGCATTTTCTATTAAGCAATTACTTCTTATCAACTTGAATATGTTTTAAAATACTTAAACATATAGTAAGTAGCCCTACATCCTAAAAATATCCCAAAGTCTACAAATTGGTGACTATTTCTCTTTCTATGTATTATTTAAAGCGTAAGGATTGTTTTTCCCTTTTCATTATTCATTTTGCTCTCAGGAAAAATGTTTGAAACTCTAGCCTGTTCTTTGTCTCATATTTAGTAATAACTTCTGTGATATTCTAGACATTGATTTAGATATCTCCTTTTATCTATGTATTTTGGAAGTTCTATCATTATAATGCCATAGTGCTCACACAAATATATGAGATACTATAAGACAGGGAGACAAATTTCTCCACACTTCCCATTACATTTTAATAGTAGGAAGCAGAATGGAGAAGAGAGATAGTAGAGAACAGGCAAATATTGTGATCATTTTCTGGGTTCATTGTAATAACTCAGGCCTTGGTTACTTTACCCCATATTTTTGAATCCTGTTCAAGGGAAAAATGTGTATAGGAGAAATAATGATCTTACTATGTCCAAAGACTTACTATAGCTCTGCCTTTAGGGTAATACCATATTACAGAATTCTTGTATAACTTTAATATGTTTAATGTAGTCCTCTCACCCATTGTTATGTGTCTTTGTCAAAAATCATTTGATCTCTTTTAGTTTCAATTTTCCTCTCTGTAAAATTAAGGGTATTGATCTATACTATTCCTAAAATCCCTTCTAACTCTAACATCTTGCTTTCTAATTGTCTAGATCCTTCCTACCTCTAAGAGGTGATGTTCAAAGTTTTAAGGTTCCTTCCAGTACTGACATTCTATGATTCTGTGGTTGTTCTTTGAATAACAAAACTGTTTAGACAGTATCCAAGATGGATCTGCACTATAGCAGAAAGTATTATAACAAAAATCCCATTTTATCTGTCTGCCAATTGAATTTAAGAAAACTTATTAGTGAAATATGAATAGTGAACTCTGAAAAAAAAGACAGGTACATTCTGAAATTCATTGATCTTGCAGAATCTAATAACTTTCATCATCAAGTACATTAATGATGCTTCCCTCTTCCATACCTATGTCATGAGCATGAAAGTACTTTTTTCTTATTGATATTTATTTTCTTTTGTTATTGTCTTGTTTCATTACTTAATTTATTTTTTTATTAACATTTATTGTCTCTCTCCTATAGCTTCAACCTATTGAAACAAACAAACAAACAAAAAAAAGGAAATGAAAGAAACAGAAAGGAAGAGAAAGGAAGGGAAGGGAAAGGAATCTCTTTTAACAAATATTCATATTCAAGAAGAGCAAATTTTCATTTTGTCCTTGTCAAAAATTTATTGTCTCCTTCTGAATTTTAAATCCATTGTCTTTCTGATAAGAAATGGATAGTAAGTTTTATCTTTAGTCCTCTGGAACCAAGGTCAGCATTGATTAGAATTCTGTCTTTCGAATTCTGACATCCATTTTTGGAGATCTCAATTAAATTCATCCTTTTCATTTACTTAGTTTTGTTGTTTTTTTTTTTTTTAAAGTAACAGTAAAATGGAGACTTGAACCTGTCTATTCTTGGACCCCAACTCTTTGTCCTTTTGGACTGTCTCTGAGATAGCTGGAAATGACAGTTTTTCACTATCACTTATCATTGTTTGTCAGGCTTAAGTCAGCAAGCCAAAGAGGTGAGCCAAATAAAAAGACATAGGCTAACAAGAAACTTCTCCTTAGTCATTTCTTGCTGACAAAGAAATGCAAAGTTCTACCAGGGGCAACATGTTCTCTGGAGTCACTGCTATACTCAGATTGGAATGCTTCCAGTTTTCGAGATTATTTTATAGATATTTTAGAAGGCTATCTTTCCTCCTTCTGTGATTTGGATATAAACAAAGAAACCCAGAGCATCACTATTTATTTCATTGAGCCACTCATCATACATTTACATGTATATTTATGTGTCTACATGCATTTGTCTATATATTTCTTTGTGTGTATATACACAGACACACATATAAATATGCATAAAATGCAACTCAGAGCATAGCTTTTTAATTGTGTTACTCAACTCAGGTAGAGGAAATATGCACATATATATAATGTGCATGAGTATATACACATTTAAGATAAAAGCATCACTATCCAGTTGGGTCTTCTCTCTCAGAAAAAATTAGAGATTGACTTCTTTCTATTCACTTCCTCCATAGGCCTTTTCTATCTGGCTTCTATTCCCATATCTTTGCTTTGTGCATACTCAGTTAACAACCAATAAATCCATTGGACTTCTTGTGTTATCCTTTTGTTATAAGCCTCCCTTGGTTATTGTTTGGATTCAGATGACTCAAAGTGGGCATAAATACCAATTGTTATGTTTTTGACAGAATCCCTGAGAGTCTTCCTCTCCCAGATTTTTTTTTGACTAAGTAAAAGAGGCTTTCTTTGCCTCATTTGTGCCCAGCCTTAATCACTGAATGGGTGTTGGTTACCTTAGACAGACTGAGACCTAGGAAAAACCTTAGCTCAGAAAGACCAAGGTCTCCCATTGCATCTGAGGTCACCTTTAGTCATTTTGATTTCTATGTTGCCACTATATCCAGATGACTCCAGAGGAGAGAGTAAGGCTGGAAACTTCACAGTTATTCCTTACTTAAATCCAATTCATTTGCAAGTGATGACATCTCCTTCCTGATGTCATGGTCTAAATGAAGGACAATGAACAACAATAATCCTTCTTAATCTCTATAAAGTCTGATTCTTTTGACCAAATGCCTCTTGTTGGACAATTTCTTCTGTAGTGTGATGGCTGGGAAAGAGCAATGGAAATGAAGTCAGGAATTGAATCTACTGAACAATCCATGAATTGCTCTTTATTTCTTAGTAAAATTCTTGATATATTATAAAAGGATACTGTATAAATATATCTGATTATAATATGTAGAGCTAATTAAAATGTTAGAAGCATCTAGTACAACTCTTTTATCTAATAAATGAGGAAACTGAAGTCTAGAGAGATGAAGTGTCATTTCCAGGATTGTAAAGGTAGAAAGTGGAAGAATGAAGAATTTAGCTTAGGTTGTCTAACTCTAAATCCATTGGTCATTTCTATAAACCTATAAAAAGAAATAATCACTATGAGTCAATAAGCATTCACAAATATTAGGTCATGACCAAGTAGTCTCATTTTGTTTTATGATAGCAAGCATTATCAGGGGAATTTTTGAAAAAAATCATACTCCATCACAGATAAAATGGAGAAATATGGTCAAGACAATAGGACACTTTTGTTGAATCAGAACTGATTAAATACTGAATACAAAGATTAATGGTTTGATCTCACCTTAGAAAGGGATATCTAGAGAAGACACCCAGCATCTGCCCCTGAATCTATGCTATTTCACATTTTATCACCATTTTAGCAGTAATTTTTATCAATTATCCACAATTCAATCATAATCAATCAAGATTTGATGAATTCTTATTAACACTTTAGATAATGTAAAATAAAATATAAACTAGAGGCTGACAATAGGATCACAGAGTACCTTGTTAATCTAGAACAATGAGTTAAAGAGGTATTTATTTTGACATAATGGATAGGGTGCTGGGACATGAATCAGAGAGACCTGAGTTCAAATGTGACTTTAGACAATTACTAGCTATGTTACTCTGCAAAAAGCACTTAATCTATGTTTGCCTTAGTTTCCTCATTTGTAAAAAAGGGATAATAATTACATTTACCTAACAGAGTTGTTGTGATGATCAAATGAGATGACAATTGTAATGTGCTTGACACATAGCACTACATAAATGTCATTTATTATTATTAAATCAAAAAAACCTAAACAATATGAATAAATGTAAAGTTCTTTGTGTTGAACTTCATAGTCATGAGATGGGCAGGCATGAAGAAGTTTATTTGAAAAAAAAAAAATCGAGTGTTTTGTAAACTCAATATGAGTCAAAGCCCTACTTGAAAGCCAGAAAAGCTAACCACGTCTTGGGCTATATTAACAAAGGTATAGTATCCAAAGCATGGAAGGTCATAATCCTTCTGTAGCCCACCCTGATCAAACTACATCTGGAGTGGGGTGTTCCTTTGTAAATATCACATTTTCGGAAGGATATGACAAACTGGAGGGGTGCAGGCAGGATAGTGAGGCCTGGTGATGATCCTGTAATCAATAATTAAAGTAATTTGGAATGTTGAGTCCGGAGAAAAAATTAGAAATAAAGCTAACATTTTTAGAGCTTTAAGTTTTGTGAAGTACTTTACAAATATTAACTCATATGATCCTCATCACAACTCTAGGAGGGAGATGCCTTATTTTGTTGTTTAGTCATTCAGTAGTATCCAGTCTATCTACTGTGATCAGTAGAGTCCAAGTTTTGGACTATAATATGTCAGACCTTTTTATCTTTTACTATCTCTCAATCTGTTCAAGTTCATGTTCATTGTTTCCATGATACTATCTGTCCACCTTTCCTTTTTCCCATCCCCTTTTTTTCCTTCACTCTTTTCCAAGTGTCTTCTCCAGTGGGTTCCATGTTTTCAATATTTTACCTTTTAGTGAATAGTCTGATTTACTTTCTTTAAATATTGACTGATTTGATCTCCATGCTATCCAAGGGGCTCTAAAAATCTTCTCCAGCACCATAATTTGAAAGTATTTATTCCATAGCACTCAGCTTTCACAATCATACATAGTTAGTAGGAAAACCATAGCTTTGGCTATACGGACTTTTGTTAGTAAGTCAGTGTCTTTAATTTTTAGTATGCTGTTGAGATATACTATAGTTTTCTTTCTAGGAAACAAATGCCTTTTAATTCCATGGATATAATCACCATCTGATCTGTGAGCCTAAGAATATCAAATCTGACATTGCTTCCATCTTTTCTTCCCTTATTTGCCAGAAAGTGAGGAGATTAATTGCCAAAATCTTAGCTTGTTTGTTTTTGTTGTTGTTAAGCTCCTAGACAGCTTTTATGTTCTTCTCTTTTACTTTGATTAAAAAACTTAATTCTTCTTCACTTTCCGCCATTAGAGTGATATCATTTGAGATTATGGATAATTCTCCACATATTTCTCTTTGATTAACTAGCCTGGCATTTTGCATGATGTATCCTATAAAAAAGTTAAATAAATAATGTGACAATATACAGTTTTGTCATACTCCTTTTCCAAACTTAAACTGATTGGTTATTCCATATTTAATTCTGTCACTTCTTGGACTGTATATAGATTCCTCAGGAGAAAATTAAGATAACATGGTACAAACATCTCTTTGAAGACTTGCCACATTTTTGTTGTGATCCATAATCAATAGCTTTAGTGTAGTCAATGAAGCAGAAGTAGATGTTTCCCCCTCTGTAACTTCCTTGCATTCTTTGTAACCCAACAAATATTGACAATTTGGTCTCTAGTTCCTCTGTCTTTTTGAAAACCAGCCTACTCTTCTGATAATTCTTTGTTCATTCATGGCTGAAGCCTAACTTGCTGAATCTTAAGCATAATTCCACTACAATGTGAAATGAGCTCAATTATTCAGTAATTTGAATATTCCTTCATTGTCTTTCTTTAGAATTAGGACATAAACTAATCTTTTCTAATCCAGTGACCACTGTTGGGTTTTCCAAATTTTCTGGCATATTGAGTATAACATTTTAACGTTTCAACTTTTAGAGCTTTAAATTGCTCAATTGGAATTCCCCCACTTTCACTAAACTCATTGTTAGCTCCCTAAATACTGATTTACAAATAAGAAAAGTGAGTCAAACACAGGTTAAGTGATTTGCCTAGGTTTGCATAGTTAATAAATATGTAGGATAAGATTTGAACTCAGGTCTTCCTGGCTCATGGCCCAGTGCTCTATCTACTCTATCACCCAATTGCCTTTTTAAACCATTTTAGATTAACAAGGCATTTAACTTTAATTTAATCCTAAATCAGTTTCAATGCAATTTCTACCCATTGCTCCCAGAACCAAGAAGAATGGTATTAATTTCTCTTCCCCATGACAGCTCTGCAATAATTTGAAAATAGTGGATTTTGATGATATAATTCTGTCATCATGGGTAAAATGGAGAAATAAAGTCAAGGCAATTAGACAGTTTTGTTTAATCAGGACTGATTAAATGATTGAACCCAAAGGTAAATAGTTACTGTTTCTACCTTAATTTGGGAATAGATTTTTAGTGAAGATTCATATAATTCAATTAAATTTAATAAACATTTATTAAGGGCTTACTAGGTGCCAGGCATTGTGTTAAATACTAGCACTATAAATAAGAAAAAATCCTTCAAGGAGCTTACAACATACAATTATTCTTTCTAAAGCATGACTTTTCCCATCACAATTTTGATATTTTGTGAAATAAATGTTGATTTTTTGAGAGTTTTCAAGAAATTGTAGATAACACTTAGAGGTCAGCAGATGCCACAAAAAGTTTAGAAACTCAGAAATGCATTAAATAGATGTTTAACATTGAATAGTATCCACCCAAATTTTATAATAAGGTACTGTAAAAACTATATAAAAGGAAAAAGATCAGACTTCTTCTCTGTGCAAAGGGAGGAATAATAAATTTATTTGGATTTTCCCTGCCCCTAATCCTCATAATATGGAAAGGATATTGTGATGGGGAGAACATCCAAAAATACATGGGGGAGGGGTATTAGGGAATATCTTTTTCCATGGAGATGAAACCAATAAGAGTAGCAGATGCAAAGTGAAATTAGGGGAAGTTCAATTCCTGCTCTCTATAAGGGAAGGCTTTGGAAGTTTATTTCTACAACACCAGGTCTCCAATCAGAAGGGAAAGAAAGTTAAGAGAACTGGAAAAGTATTGAATATACAGAGTTTGAGTTAGCAGTACATTGCTGAGATCAGAAGTGATCAGCTTATCGTGAGAGGGGTATTTTGTTCCTTGGTTGAAACCAAGCAGAGTTGCAGATGCAAAATATAATTATTACTGAAAATCTGAGATATGGGTTTCCCAAGGTGGAAATCAATTATTGCTCATTAAAGGCTTCTAAATAATGGCCAAATGGCTACTTATTAGGTGTATTATAGACCTATTCTTATTAGTTGAGTGCCCATTCCAATATTGAGATTCTGTTATTCTAAATTTGTATATCTTTGAGCAGCCTTTCTGGGTTTTAATCTCCTCATCTGTATAATGAATAGTTTCTAATAGATATTAAGGTCCTTTTAAGCTTTAAACCCCATCATTCTATGGTCCCTTAGATTCAGAGATACCATTTTCTAGCCACTCCTTTGCCTCCTATAACAGCTCCTTACCCTCTTCCCAAGCCCTAAAAGTGGATTTTCCTCAATAGTTAGTCTCTTTTCAGTCATTTCTTCTTTCTATTCTCTTTCTTGCTAGGCCTACTAAATCCCACAGCTTTTGCTACCATTACTATGAAGAAAACTATCAAACATTTATCTCTAGGCCTGATCTCTCTGATCTCCCAACAAACATCTCCAACTGCCTATATGACACATTCACTTGATTTATTCACTATCACTTTAAATTCAACATTTACAAAATAAATCTAATTATTTTTATTCAAAACCTGCTCTTCCTTCTGACTTCATCATTTGTGCCAGCAGTGCCACCATGCAGTGTTAGCTACTGATAACTGCAAGTAGGCCAGTTTGGTTTAAAAAACAAAGATTCAATAGAGGTGATAAACCTGGAAAGGTAGAGCCAGATGGAATAGGGACTTTAAAAGCCAAGTAGAAGAATTTGAATTGTATCTTAGCCTCAAAAAATCTTGTAGCTTCTTGATGAGGAAAATGTCAAAATTTTCTGTTAGAAATATCAAATTGGCAGTTATATAGAGTGGAAATGGGAAAGAGGAGACTGGACATATGGAGACTAATTCCATGGTTATTGAAAGAGTGACAAGAGGTGATAAAGAAGAGACCAATTCCAAAGTTATTGAAATTGTGGCAAGTAGTGGTAAATAAATATAAAGAGATGATTAAAAAACTATACTAGAAGATGGTTATGTGATTAGAGAAAGGGATGGAAACAGGAATTGTTATAAAAGTAGAACCAAAAAGTCTTTGATGTAAAAGGTGAGAAAAAAGTCTAAGAACTGAAGACAAAGTCTGATACTTCTCTCCCAGATGAGGGCCTTCCAAGAAAAGGATGTTAGGAAAGTAAATCTCATCCTAATTTTCCAAAAAGGGAAGAGAAAGGGAATTACAAATTATAGAAAAGTGAATTTAGCTTTAATGTCTGGCAAATGTATAATGTATTATTAAAGAAATAATTAATGAACATCTGGGAAAGAAAGCAGTGATTACAATGAATTAGCATGGCTTTGTCAAGATACCATTCCCAAAAATATGGTAGAAGGGCAAAAGCACTTTATTTAGGGTCAGAGAATATGGGTTTGAATCCAAATTCTGTTACAAAGTCCCTGCCTGACTTTGGACAAAGCACTTTTTCTTTCTAGGCCTCAAAATTTTTCATCTGTAAAATTAAAGTTTTGGATTAGATGGCCTGTAAGGTCTCTTCCAAGTATAAGTTAAAAAAAACAAAACAAAGAAAACAGTTAGTGGACTTGACAACAAAGAGAATTCTATACTTTATCCAGATTTTACCTAAACATTCAATAAAGTCTCTCAGGAAAATGGTTTTTTTCAGTTTAGTTTTTCCCTATCTCATCAAAACTAGAAGTCCACACCTTTACTACTGAGTCTGGACGTGGACGTTTTAGCCATTCTGCTTCTGACCTGAGCTGGTTGTCCCTTCTGTAGGGAGATGTGTGATTCCTTTACTCCAAGAAGCTAACCACATTGGTGCTAGACTTAGTTTGGACACTTAATCCACGTAGCCCACTCAGGCTCAAGACTCCGGAGCTCATGAGATCCATAAGCCTCAATCTCCCTGAGAACAGAGACTATAGGCATTAGCCACTATCCCTGGATTCTCAGGTTATTTGTGTGTGTGTGTGTGTGTGTGTGTGTGTGTGTGTGTGTGTGTGTGTGTGTAAAACATAAGAGAAAATGTGAACTAGACTAAGATATAATTAAATTGTTGGATCAAATGAGTGATCATTAATAGTTTAATGACAACTTGGAAGAAGACACAGAAATGCTTCTTGGGA
This sequence comes from Sminthopsis crassicaudata, assembly GCF_048593235.1. NCBI lineage: Eukaryota > Metazoa > Chordata > Mammalia > Dasyuromorphia > Dasyuridae > Sminthopsis > Sminthopsis crassicaudata. The sequence continues at coordinate 229,442,774 of NC_133620.1, forward strand.
TTGGTTATTAGATTTGCAGAATATACACAGCTTAATGGGTTTTTAACATGTTGGATGATGAGTTAGGGTAAAAAAAAATAGATCCTGACAGGTTAAAACATTGATCTGAATCCAAACAGTTGAAATTTTATAGTTATTAGAAAGTCTTGGGTACAAAAGAAAATATCAAATTCACAAGCATAAGAAGGGCATGTTTGAACAGACAACAATTCCTCTGAAAAAAAAGAATTAAGGGTTTTAGTGAATTACAAGTTTAATATGAATAAATTGATATGGTAACCAAAAACCTAATGCTACCTTAAGCTACATCGAAGTAAGCAATGGTGGCCTGATAATTTGTTCTGGTAAGGTCCCTTTTGAACTATTATGCCTGTATCTGCAGTCATCTCTTAGGAAGGACAATTATAAAATGAAGAGCAGAGAAGATAGGTAAGTAGAGAATATATTCAAGTGGATTCAACATAAGAATCAGTTGAATAAAATGAAGTCAGTTGGAGAAAAAAATTTAGTCATGACACAATAACTGTCTCAAAAGTATTTGAAGGATTGTCATTTAGAAGATGGATTAGGTTTGTTCTGTTTGGTCCAATGATCAATGGAACATTTGAACCAATTAAAAAATTTCTTAAAATTGGAGCAGAAATATGTTGCCTCAGAATATAGTACCTGTCCCCTGAATTCATCAAACACATGTCAAATGACCACTTTGAAAGTGTATTATAGACAGGGCTTTTTTTTTTATGTATGAATTGGCCTATGTAACAAAAACACTTCTGAGTACAGGCTGAGCCAGATTAAAATGTAAGTGGGAAATATTTGACAAAATAAATTGAAAAACAATAAAACATAGATAAGATTAATATTATTAATCAATACTTTTCTAAGTCAATATGCAACCCAAAGGGATTCTCATGTACAGTTCAGTGGCTTCCATTTCAATTTAAGTTTGACACCATTGGTTCACAGCATTCCTAGAGTTCTTTCCAACTATTAAATTCTGGGGTTCTCTGATTCTGAGTAGCATCTTAATTTATAGGAAACCAAGAGCTCAATATCTGTGGTCAGAAGGGCTGGGTCCAAGTCCAGGCTTTGCCAACTACCAAATGTCTCTCTGATCATTAGTTTTCTCATCTGTACAATAAGACAAGGGACTGATCTTATTCCATATCCATTCTCTCCCTCTTCGCCCCCATAGTCTTAACATTTTGTTATTTAGTCTGATACTTTGTGACCCCATTTGAGATTTTCTTGGCCAAGATATTGCAGTGGTTTGTTATTTCCTTCAGCTCATTTTATAAATGAGAAAACTGAGGCATTAAATAATTTGCTCACTTTTAAGCTGAAGGAGGATACTTTGGAATGAGGAATCCAGAAGCAAGAAGGTCACTTAAGAAGTTCATGTGTTGTATATATTTCCTTCCTTTGTTCGTTTGTTCTTCCTCCCTCTCTTCCATCCTCCTTCCTTCTCTCCTTTCTTCCTTCCTCCCTTCCTTTTCTATTTCCTTCCCTCCTTTTTCCTCTCTTCCCTCTTCTTCCTCCTCTTCTTCTGCCCACATAGGGAATCATGCCCTTGCCTGTGATTGGTCTGCTCAAAGGAATATAAATTTTGATTGCTGAAGCCTTGCAAGATATCTTGGGGTTTATGGGCTAAATTTCTTTTTTTTTTTTTCTTCCTATTTATTCTATCATCTTTTAAAATCATGCTTTAAATCCAAATCACTAGCTCTCTTCAACTGGTCAACAATAGTCTCAGTTCAAATCTCATTTAATCACAGTTTGGATTATGATGGATCAGAGAGAGTATAAATCACAATTGTTTCTGCTTTGGCCAGAAACCCTGAGGTCTTCTTCTCCCAGATTGATTTTGTTTTGACTAGGTAAAAGAGGTCATATTGGGGCCTCATTTCTTACCTAGCCTTAATTACTGAATGGTCATTGCCTCAAGCAAACTGAGGTCTAGGAAAGACTTTAACTTAAAAAGGCCAAAATCTCCCACTGCATCTGGAGCCATCACTAGTCTTGACTTATCATGTCATTGGACTCTAATGACCCTGAAGGAGAAAGTGAGGCTGGGGACTTTGCACAGACCTACTTAAATCCAATTTACTTGCAAAACATTATCTTCCTGAAGTCATTAGTCCTCTTCAAGAATAAAAGACAAATAACAACAGATAATGCCAAATCTAGACAAGAAGGGAAGGAATTTTTTTTAAATTATGGATTCTCATGACAAAAGGACATAATTTCTATATTGATGAGTTCGTGGAATTCATTTTCCAGTGTCTTAGTCTTCAAATCTTTTCTATTGAATTAACCATTGGAAACCTTCAAAAAAGAGATTAGATGCTCATTTGTGTATGTGTATATATGTTTGGGGGAAAGGGTATCAGAGGAGATTCTTGTTCTAATACAGATTTAGCTGATTTCCTTCTGACGTACTTTTCAAAATGAAGAGGATTCCCATCCCCATTTCAGTTAAACAAATCTGTGACCTGAATTTGTCCTGGTTTTCAGTTTTGTTTCTTGCTTTGACCTGGATACTTTCATTTCACTACAGTACATGACCCTGGGATCCAAGCCTAATGGCCAATACTTAGCCTTATCTAAAACACCTCAGCCCTATCTACTCATGAGATCTTTGATGTAATGAAGGCAGAAACTCCCTTCATTTCTCTGAAATTAGATCTCATTTTTTTTTTTTTAATGGAAACAATAGTCCCTATTCCAACATCTCTATTTTATTTTCTTTGCTGGATCCCTGGTTTCATTTGTATAGGAAACTCCCACCATGAAAATTTCTTCCACTGCTGCAGTAACCCATCTATAATTCTTTTTTTTTTTTTTTTTTTTTAAGGTAATTGGAGTTATGACTTACCCAGGGTCATATAGCTAGGAACTGTTAAGTATCTGAGGCCAGATTGATTGATAAGTAATTAATTGATTTGAAGTCAAGATGGATCCAGGTTCAATCCTATCTGGTACTTATCCACTGTGTTATTTAACTTTTATCAGTTTCATCTGCAAAATTAGAAATAATAATATCTTTGATGGCAAGTAATAGGGTGCAAACTTTCAGTGTTATGAAGATCTGAGTTCAAGTTCTGCCTGATACATTCTAGCTACATGACCCTAAACAAATTACTTTTCTATTATTATTCCTTTGCATTTAATGTTCTGCTATTACCCAAATAAATGATTAAATAATTAAATAACAGTAATGGGTCTGCAGACTTAATAATTTTAGGACAATTCCTAATAATAGAAAGGTTTATAGCAATCACTTTTGTCTTGCTGTGTTCTCACATGATTTTAATTTCTTCTCTTAGGTCTGTATATTCAAAAATATTTATATTCTACCTAGTGTTCTTAAGTTTTTATGGATCTAAGTTAGGTTTTATAGCAGATTCAGGCAACAGTTTTATCAGTTCCAGTACAGTTTATTTATTGAATTTTCAGGAACATTTCAGAATTTATAGCTGTAATGTTGAGATTTGTATTTGTGATATACATCTAGATGGTAGAGTGTATAGAATACTGTACCTGGAGGAACAAAGATCTGAGTTCAAATTCAGCCTTAGGTATTTATTAATTGTGTGATCCTAAGCAAGTTACTTAACTGCTCTCTACTGTCTTGGTTTCTTCATTCATAAAATAGAGTTGATAATGCTAGCATCTCTCTTATCAGCTACAGGATAAAATGAGACAATTTTTATAAAGTCCTTTGCAAACTTTATAAATGCTGGCTATTATTAGCTATCTGTTAGTTTATAAAGTATACTCAGTTTCTAGTGTATAACTCTAGCCACCTGATCATATCCTTCTAGAAATCTTGTAGATACTGAAATTTTACAACTTGCAGAGATATGTTTTGTGTAGTTTCTTCAATGATTTGTGAATCTAGATTTCCTAAGGATAAACTTTTGTAATTTGTAGTGGCAATGGCCCAATCCTGAAAAATCTCTCCTATTTCAGTAAGCAAACATTTGCTCAACACTTCTTATCAACATATTGGTTGATTCCCACATTTATATGTGTTTGCGACCCACATTTTAATGGTTTTATGCACACACATTTTTTTTTTTAATTTTATCACAAAAAACTGAGGCCCAACTTTCTCGTCACTCAGGAAGGATGATGGAGAAAATTCAAAGCCATTTCTTTACCTTTCTATAGGCAACAAGAATAAGAAAGCTATATATTTCAATTGCTTCATCAAATCAAGAGGAACAAAAATGAAGCATCTTAACCTACCAATATATGTATGCTGCTTTGTAATAGTGTAATCAGTTTGGATGCTTTGTGATATGTAAACCTATATATATATATATATATATATACATATATATATATATATTTTTTTTTTTTTTTTTTTTTGACTAAAACAAAGGAAATGGTGCTATGGTGAACTGTCTGAAATTGTATAAGTAATAGTGTGTGATTGTATACTTGTTGGTCCAGCTTGTTTTTGGAAAAATCATGGAAGCTCACTTTCCTTTTCATTTATAAGATTGCTCCATCTTATATAAACAAGTGATTTTGGTCAATAATGAGTTGAAGGCCATTTTCCCTTTAGTTGTGAAGCATGAAGCTTAACAAAGATTAGTGAACAAATGCATAATGTGAAAATACAAAATAGATCATTGGGTCCATCTGTAGAGGGTTTGAAAAGTCAAGGGATAATAACCACACAAGAGGAATGAGAAAGTACCCATGATAGTGAAATAACAGGTCCATACAGCAAATTATCCTGAAAAGATTCTAATTGATTAAGACAGGAAAACAGGGCATTGGCCAGGTACAGTGTTAAGCAGAATATGAAATATGTTTTGGTCAGAATCTCTCTGCTATCAAAGGTTTGATATTCTAATTATTTGTTCCAAATAGAAAAAGAAAAGTGATGTAGTTACTACCATGTTCTTTAAAAATGAAACAAAAGTCCAAATGTGTCTGGATAATCTTTGTATATATCATTTCATGTTATTTCTTCTTTTTTTCCCAGATAAAATGTTCAAATGAAAATTTAAAAAAAACAATAAGAAGAAAAATAAGAAAAAAACAGCAGGAGATGAGGAAGGAGTTAGAAAGAGGTGAGGCTAGAGAATTTTACTTTTGGCTTAGACAATATGGAGGTGTGTCACAGGGCTCAGGTCTTTGTAGTTGAGGGCCACTATATTGCTGCTCTTGGATGTTAGCCATTCCAAAATCAGTTACATTCACCAAATCCAGTGGCAAATAGTTATTGTCTGCCTTTACTACTGTATCGTGGAAAGAGATCTATTCCAAAAGTATTTCTGTACATTTTTAACCTGTATTCTTAGAGTATTTGATGAAGTATTAATTTTTCCTTAATTGCCTTAGAATAAGGAGTCTTATATTTTATTAGCATCATACAGGTTTTTGATTGAGCAATTTTTAGTTCCATCACCAGCAAATTTACTATGCCTTAACTATCTGGCAAGACTGGCATTTGCATAATTAATTGCTTGGAATATTTTTTCCTACTAAGATTTGATTTCCATGTACAACTTGATTATCCTTCATAAAGTTCAAATGATTAAAGTAATGTTTTAATATACCACTGCTTTTTTAATTATAGCTTTTTATTTACAAAATATATACATGGGTAATTTTTCAGCATTGACAATTGCAAAAACTTTCTTCCAATTTTTCCCTTTTTTCCCCTTCCCCCCCTCTCCCAGATGGCAGGTTGACCAATACATGTTAAGCATAAGTTAAATACAATATATGTATACATGTCCATATAGTTATTTTGCTGTATAAAAAGAATCGGACTTTGAAATTGTGTACAATTAGCCTGTGAAGGAAATCAAAAATAAAGGCAGACAAAAATAGAGGGATTGGGAATTCTATATAGTGGTTCATAGTGGTTCATCTACCAGAGTTCTTTTGCTGAGTCTAACTGGTTCAGTTCATTACTACTCTATTGGAACTGATTTGTATACCATTTCATTGCTTTTGACTTTGAGTTTTGCTAAATTTTATTCAGGATGATGAGAATGGGTTTAAAGTTAGACAGAACCTATTGTAGGTTTAATCTGTCTTTACAAAATATTTCATATTTTAAATCAACTGAATAGTTTTCCATCAACAATTTCAGCATTCTCATTTTACTTGGATCCATTTTACATATTTGTTGTAATATAAGACTTACTCATGAGTACCAAAGTGAGTCAAAGGCATTTTGATAACTAATAAAGGGGGTATAAATGTTAGGTGATTACTGAATAAGTCATTTGGAAATACCATAATAGATGGATTTCTCTTTATATGCTAAAAACTTTGCAGTATATATATTTTGCCTCTCAGCTTTCTTGTAGTTTTTTTGAGGAATCTAAGTTGAATACGTTGGATAAAATATAGAAATACTGCCTTAACTCAATAATCTTCTTGTCTGTCACTCTATTGTTTGGCATGCCTTTAGGGCTTAACTCATTCACCACTGGAAACATTTATAGGAAAGGTCCTTGAATAATTCATTCCTATGATACAATGGGAAAAAAAAATATAGATCTTATCCACTTGCCACTTCTCTCTCTTTTTTTTTTTTCAAGGAAGCTACAATTTCAGTCACCTCCTTTATGTAACCTTTTTGTAATTCATTATATTAACAAGCTTTTGGTTTCACTCCTTTCACTCCTGATCAAACTTGCTTTTCATTGTTTTGGACTTGATTTTCACTTTTTTAAAAAATTAGAAATTTCTCCCATCTTTGGAGAATTCTCTTGTCTTCTATAATTGCATGTTGATGTGTTGATGTTAAATTGTTTATTTACCCTTGCCCTTCTTTGATACTTTAATTTTGGTTTTCAATTGGTGATTAAGGACATTAAAGACATTATGGCATAAAGGGGATTAATGGAGAAATTCTGAATACTGTGAATAAATGCATCTACCTTAGCTGTATACTTTCCAGAGACATAAACATAATGACAATGATATATGCATTGCTAGACCTAGCTCAGTGTTTTGGAGCCTACAAAAGTATAGCCTGCTTACTAAATTGTTTGAAGGTCCACAGAACCATTGTGCTATAGTTATTGTATGCTTATGAAATCTAGACAGTTTATCCTTGTCATTCCAGGAAACTGAATTACTTATATTTGAATTGTCTTAGAAATATTCTGAAGATCACCTGATAAGATAAAGTACCATCCCTTCTCAAGCTGAACCTCCTAATGTTCAAACTCTATTGCAGAGAACACAATTCTAATAGACTAGCTTGTTTGCTATAGCAATAGTTTGAAAGACAAATGTATATTTATCTATAAGACTGCTTTATGGAGAACTCACAAAAGTCAAGTGATGACATGGAGGTCAGAATAAGCAATACAAATACACTTTCAAAGTCTCTCTGAAAAACTCTGGAATCACTTATGAGAAATGGGAAACACCAGCACAGGGCTGCCCCGCTTAATGAGCCTGAATCAAATGTTCTGTGTTCCCTTCTATGATAACACAGAGAAACCCCACTTGTGTTCTAGTTCTCTGTGTCAAGTCAATCATCAAGAAAGGCCAATCTACAACCTTATTCCACCTTCTCTAGTTCATCTATTCATAGGAGCAATGACTTGAATTGATATTACCAGAGTTCAGTTTCAGGGTTCCTTCCATGCCTTCATAGCTACTATAAAAAATTTCAGAGAACATAAGATGTGTGCTCCATATCACCTTGGTTTACATTCCCTTCCTTTATTATTATCCCCTACCTATGACATGGACAATGGGTTGGACTATGAGGAGTTATGATTATGACTGTTGGTATTGTTGTTATATACGCCCCCCAAAATATTTTCTTTGTCAACTGTAGGATAGATTAAAATTTTATAATTACACTAAATATATTATTTCCTAATTGCAAGGAACTCTGCTATGCACTGAGAATATAAGGACAAAACAAGACACACTCTCTACCTTCAAGAAGCATGTAATTAATTGGAAATATGGGACTAAAACAAATCCTTACGTATAATGCAATTTACCATTTCCTTTCCTGATTGTTATGACCGCATTTCCAGTTCCCTGTTTGCAAACTCACAGAAGACAATTTGAATTATAGACTTATCTAAAGACTTTGTAAAACTTTTCATATTTTAAATCCTAAAAAAGATTCAGAGGATGAGTAATATAATACTATAAAATATAATTTTTAGGGCCCTTCCCCACCCCCTAATACAAACATCAAGCATATTAACCTTAGTCCCAGCTAAATCCTTGAGGAAGGGGGGAGTCTGGAAATCCCCACCAATAATTAATCCTTGGCAAAGAACTATAAGATAAAACTGGGAAAGTTATTCACAGCTATGCTAGGAATAAAGCCAAAATAAAATCCTAAAGTAAGGCAAACCTAGGTCAAGAGAGAATGAATCCTCTGTTGTCAGAGGGGATATATAAAGAAAAATAAATAAAAGACAGACTCTATAAAAGGGATTCTGAGCTCTTTCTGCCATTGAGAATAATTATCTGATAATACCACAAAACAAATGGAAATAGGTGACCAAGTGGCATTAAATATAAGAATGCTGAAAATCCTACATCCATTTATAAAGGGGGAATCCAAAATTATCTAGCCGAGAATGTAAGACTTATTAGAGTATGAAATATAGCAATTGGCTCTAAAAAGAGCTCAAAACCATTCAATTTTATCCAGATGGAAGCTTGCTGAATCTGAGGCAATTCAAATCAGATATTTATTGAGGTCCCACCATGTTCAAAGACAATAAGCTTTGGGAATTTTTGGATAGAAAGATAAAGAAACAGGCACAATCCTCAAAAAACTTAGAATTCAATCGGAGAAGTAAGATATGCCCCAATAACTATGATAACAAAACAAGATGGGATAAACACAAAGGAATAGGTACAACAAAATGTTATGAGAAATTTAAAATGAGAGAAATTATTCCCTCCTCTGGAGAGAAAGGAAATCAAGAATGATTCACAGATGCACTATATTTTGAAGCAAGGGTTTGAATAAAAATGGAGAAAAGGAGATCCATTCTAGGAAGGGTAAGTACAAGGAGCAAATGCTCAAGAGATGAGAAAAAGCAAGAAGAATATGAAAAAAAAAAGTGAGTAGTTGATTTTGGATTGAATTTTAGAATATGATATAAGGGGCAGCCAGATGTCTTAGTGGATAGAGTATTGGGTTTGGAATCTGGAATTTCTGGCTTCAGCTCCAACCTCATATTAGCTATGTGAATCTGGACAAGTCACTTAAACTCAATTTGCCTTAATTCACTGGAGAAGGAAATGGTAAATCACTCTGGTATCTTTGTCAACAAAACCATATGGAAAGTGTTAGTGTTCTATGATCTGTGGGTCACAAAGAAAAAGATGGACAGAGAGGTAGGGTGGAATATACAAACTTCTAAGTATTTTAGAAGCAAAGGGAAAGAGATCATCAAGAGATAAATTGCTCTATTCATATAGTATACAAAAGCACTAATATAGAGATGCTGAAAAATAAGTTTCTTCTTGAAGCACAGTAGTGAGCATTACATGATCATCAATTAATCAACAACTATTTATTAAGTTTCTACTATGTTGCAGACACTGCAATAGGTGCATGTATCTACATGCATATTTATGCGTATAAGCATGTATTCATATGTATTCATATTTACAAGTATAAATAGCATAAAGGTGAATTACTGCAACTAAATACAAAGTAATTAAATAAAATGACGTGTGGAAAGGATTTAATTTTAAAAGTTTATCACCAGTTTGAATAGAAGCAGGATCATAGAATTTTAGAGCTAGAAAGAACTACTGGATCTTCTATTCAAGGAGTTGGCAAATTACTCATCTTGAGCCAAATGTAGTATACTACCTGTTTGTATGGCCTGAAAGCTAACTTTTGTTTTTGTTGAGTTGTTTTCATCTGTATCCAACTCACTCTAACCCTATTTGAGGTTTTCTTGGCAAAGATATTGGAGAACTTTGGTTTTTCTTTCTCCAGCTTATTTTATAGATGAAGAAACTGAGACAGATAGGATAAAGTGACTTGTTCAGAATCACACAGCTAGTTCATGCTTGAAGTTAGATTCGAACTCAGAAAAATGAATCTTCCTGACTCCAGGCCTATCACTCTATCCATTATGCCACTTGCCACAAGTCAAGAATACTTTTCATATTTTGTAAAAATGTTATAAAATTTTACAAATTTTATGAAAATGTGAAGACTTTTCTTAAATCACAGATCATACAAAAACAAGTTATGTACTGGATTTAGCCATAGTTTGCTGTTCCTTAATCTATTCCAGGGTTTTCTGAACATATTTGATCAAATAATATTTGGGGCATTGAATAATATTTACAGAATGGATGAATATTGGTTCTTACGGGCATAGACCTCCTCTAGAATAACAAAAGAATATGAGAAAATTTGGATCAAAAATAAAGGAAATAAAGACTAGATTCAAGTCAATTTTTTTTTGCAAGTAACGTTATTTTTCATGAATATTTAATTTCCTAATTAGTATATGATAGAAAAGTATCATTGAGGCAATTTTTCATGAACACTAGGGGTGTTTGGAAAATGATTTAGAAATATTGATCTAGTCCAATCCTGTGATGTTATGAAAATGAAGGAAACTGAAATCTAGAGAAGTTAAATGAATTTTCTCAGGTCATATAAATAACTACCATCTGAAAAGGTCTCTCTATTCTTTGTCCAGGATACATTTTATTACACCAGACAGTCACCTTTTTTGAACACAAGAAATCCAAGGTAAGCCCTGGATTTTAGTACCTACAGAATTGCCCATTCTTTAACTTTAACTCTCCCCACTTATATACATAAATAGCATTGTTTCTGGGTCATCACTGAAAAGCAAATGAAAAACTTTTGCCATTTTTTTTAAAAAGAGTTTTTAAGGAACAGCTGTCTGCTCCCAAGGCAATTATATTTCTGTTCAAAATGGCACTCTTGAAACATTCAGAAATAAACAAGAAGCAAAGGCTTATATTATGAGTTACATTTGGTCACCAGTGCCTTTATATACTTGCTAAAAATTCCTGAAGTTCCAACATTGCTCTGGCTGGGAGTGATTAATATACAATAGAAAACAAAATGTTGTTGTTCAGTCATTTCAGTCATGTCTCTCTCTGTGATTCTTTTTGGGGTTTTCTTGGTTAAAATATTGCAATAGTTTGTTGTTTCCTTCTCCAGGTCATTGTACATGAGGAACTGTGATAAACAGAGTTGGGTCACTTGCCCAGAATCACATATCTAGTAAGTATCTAAAGCTGAGTTTGAATTCATAAAGATGAGCTTTCTGGATGCCAAGCCCAGTAAGCATTGAACCACCTAGTACCCTGGAAAACAAGATGAATGAAATATAAATTATTCTAACTCATCTCAACCATTCAAGGTGTGACTTTGAGTAATTGACATCATTTTTGTAAGATTCAGTTTCCTTACAGCTAACTGAAGAGAATGATAAAACTTTCTACTCAAGAAAATTTGTCAAAGACAATGTTACTAACATGCTTTAAAAGCTTTGGACAAAACCAGGATTGGATTAAAAAATGTGGAGTATCCATCATCTAGACTTCAAGGTATGACAACTGGAAGCTCATATAATGGGGAAAATAGATTGTAAATCTTTGGTTGGGTTTGGTTTGGTTTTGATTGCAGATGGTCTTAAATTGCTAAAGAAATTTGAAAATATTATTTTTGAAGTGAAAGGTTTTTTTTTTTTTTTTTTTTTTTTTTTTTTTTTTTTTTTTGGCATTCCCTTTCTGTTCTTCTTGTCTTCCTTTGCTATTATTATTATTTAGACATAGACACACCCCAGTGATGGCTCCATTTTTCTTTTTCATCTTCCTTCCTATATGCTTTACCCCTCCCCTTCCCCCATTCCTCATTCTTCTTCCTTAAATCCTTTTCTCTTCCTAGCTTTCTTTTACTTCCTCCCCAAACTTTCATAATTACAATGGACAACTCCAATTTATTCATAACCTTTAGATTGGTTAATACCAAACTGAAAAGGATGGAGCAAAATTGGGCAAATTTGAGCAAATTCAGACATAAATTTCTTAAACTCATTTTATTGAACTTATTTAAATACAAGATAACCTATTCTTCAATAAACTCTGCATCCTTTTTTATAGCAAGTCATGATGCATTTACTCTCATATCTGCAGCTCTGATACTTTTAAGTTATCAGTGCTACAACAGGCAAGTCATTTAACTTTCCCAGATTCCAATGTCCTCATCTGATGAATGAGAGGGTTAGATCACATGAACTATGAGTTCCCTTCTAGCTCTAGTTCTTTCATCCTATGATCCATTTATGTTATTTGCATTAGCCTCTTTTTACTCTCAGGGAAAAGGTTAATTCTAACTCTTCCTTGAAATGGTTTATTAGTATTTCCCTTATTCCAACACCAAAAGATTGTACATCTTATTTGGCTGACCTACTAACATTAAAGTGTTGCTTTAATCATTCTAGTCAAGATAAGAAAACATTAGTAGACTGTAATATAAACAAATGTTGTAAGGTTTATGAAGTACTTTACATAAATTATTTCATTTGATCCTCACAACAGCCCTTTGAGGTATGTGCTGTTATTACCCCCAGTTTGGTTAGCTAGTTGGTTATTGGATCAAAATGACATCAATGTGTTGGTGTCAAGATACAGTGTGTTCCTCTATGACTGATTAGACCAATATGAGCTCAGAAGCCTCTCCCATATGTTAGACACAAATATAAACCTTTGGAATGGAGATATCTCTAAGCTTGTGAGTTTCATATTTCTTTTGAGCTCCTGCAATTCTTTGCACATAAAGCACAGTGCCTTCTGTGATGTGGGCATGCTATTCCAGTCTCACAATTCTTTCCAGAGCTCTTCAGAGAGACCTTAAAAGTGTCCAGGTATCACTTTTTCAGATCTCTGTGAGTCCTTGCCTTGTGTGAATTTTCCATAAAATCATCTTTTAGGCAAATGTATATTCGGCTTTTGAACAATGTGGCCAGCCCATCAGAGTTGTATGCTCTGAAGCAGAGTTTGAACATTTGGCAGTTCAATTTGAGAAAGGACCTCAGTATCTGGTCCCTAATCTTACCAGGTGATCTTCAGAATCTTCTTATGACAATTCAAATGGAAGCATTCCAGTTTCCTGGCAAGGCATTGGCATACTGTTCACTCTTTCATAGGCATATAGCAGTGAGCTCAACACAATGGCTCTGTAGACCTTCAGTTTGAAAGGCAGCTTAATACCTCTTCTGTCTCATACTTTCCATTTTAACCTCCCAAACACTATGAGCTAGCTCTGGCTAATGTATGGGTCAACCTTATTCTCTATGTCCTGGAAAAATATACTGCCAAGGTAAGTGAACATATCCACAAAATTTCTCTAATTCCTGTAACTAAGGGTTCCACATATGAATGGTATATTTTTGGTTGGTAAAGAACCCCTGATTTTTTGGTATTAATTATTAAGCCAAAATCAATACAAGCAGAAGAGATTGATCCATACTTTGTTCCATCTCAGCTTCAATCTTCTGCAAACAAAAAAGTTGTGAAGACTGAGCAAGCACCCTGGATGCCTAAAAATCAGCTGGAGTCAGGATAAGCAAAAATCCTTGGTCTTTATTCTTGGTCTTTCGGGGTAGAAGTGAAGGGGAATGGACTTAGGATCTACATGATATTCCTTCTCCTGTCTACAGCCAAAGTGACTCTGGCTAGTCTTACTCCACCCCCTAATCCTTCCCATAATTCTCTGTATACACCAAAAGATCAAACTGGCATGGAATAGTGAGAAGGGCCAGTTTTCCAAACATATGCTAATAGAGTATTGTCCAATCATTAATTAGCCTTAAGTGCTCCTTTGTCTGAATTCAGTGCATCAACTCAGAATTTCAGCCCTTTACAAAAAGTCATGCTCCAATCCATCCCTCACACACACACACTCATTTGCCCAGAGTCATACAGTTAGTAGAGGCAAGATTTAAATTTCACAGCTTTATAATTCCGTGACTCCAATTTCAGCTACTCTCTCCACTTACCACACTGATCATTTTTGTATGGCCATACATTTATGGTTTATGGGATTTATGCTATTGTAGAATGAGACTGATTGAGGTTTAACTGATCACTCAGATGAAAGGACATCTAATCCCAATGTTCACTATTTTTGCTCAACAATATAAATTATAAAAATCTATGTAAATAATATGTTATGAAACAATATTAATTTTATTATTATCAATGTTATATTCATTATATGTTTTACATATCATAAAGCACTAGATAAACGTCAACTATTACTGTTATTAATTTCATTAATTATGAAGCAATGTTTAGTTGAAGAACCCTATAGTTTCTCAAGTACTGCATTAATATTTGAAAAGTGTTTTTTAAGTGTTTTTTTTTTTGGAGAAAGTTTTAGTGAGAGGTTTAGAATTAAAACAAAGGTTTTATTTGCCTTTTGTCTGTGTTAGATTTGGGACTGAAAGAGAAAAGAGTCTGCTTTTATATTTGCTTAGATTAGCCACAAATATATATGGTTAGCTTCACCGAACTCCCTCATCACAATGATGCAAACACAAATCACAAAGAACACTTTTTTAAGTTTCAGAGGTGACTCACAAAATCCATCTTGGAAGTCTTAGAGGGCCTATTTTTGGGCTGTTCTCAACACATGGCAAGACTGAAGATTCCCAGGTGTTCTTGCCGAGAGCAAGTGAGAGCATGAGGATTGCCCTGAGAAGAGAAAACGCACTCATTAAACAAGCTTTCTGGTGGGGGACAAAGACAACTGGCAATTTTGAGTTTCTCCTTCTGGTGACCCTTTTCCTTGTTTTGGAGGGGGAAGGATGCTCATACATGCCTGAGCTTAATGAGCTGTGGTTCACTAGGGATAGAGTGAGGACAAAGAAATGCCCACTAAGAATCATTGTTTCTTGGTAGATAAATAACAGTATTTATTAAATGTATTACATAAAATTTATTAAACTAGATTAAAATGTATTAAATGGTTTCTATGTCTTAGATGGTACTTTGTTTAAATAATGGAGATTTCTTTTCTATAGGATTCTTTCCTTCCATGGTTTACAAATTTGTAATGTTACATAAAAGGACAGCCAAACACAGGTTAATACACAAATAAGCTGGCCAATTTCATGAATTTCTGTTGACTCTACTTCTCAAAATCCTAACAATGATTTTTATAAGATGGGCAGTCATTAATCTGAGAACAGAAATGAAATTTTATCCTCTCTTCTCATCAGTGTACTGGAATCCTTAAGAACGTGAAAATGATCTCTGAACAAAGAATACATTTTCTGATAACTCTCTTGATGTATTGAAATCTATCAAATATTTTATTAACCATAAAAGCATCACATATTTAGATGGAATAGCAGGAACAAAGTCTGATTTAAGCCTAATACAAGAGAGACAGGATGGATAGGAGATAAAGAACTAGCTTTGGTGTCAAGAAAACTTGGATGCAAGTCCTAGCTTTAACACATATTGATTATCACTATGGATAATTTTTTTAAATTCTCAGATCTTTAAGGAACTCTAAGTGCACCTAAATTACAGATGAACTACATTGATGGAGGAGCTCCCTATGATGATGAATTCCCAGGTCTAGATTGCCTTTCTATACATATATAATACATGGATTGCATATAAGAAAACTTCAGGTAAAATGTAAACAGAAAATATAGTTTTTACACTCAATAAAAAGGGCCATGCCTATCAAAAACATTCAACACTTACCAAAGATACAGCATAAACAGAGTCAAATATCCTGGGATATCAAAGAAGAGCTTTTTTTTTTTTTTTCTTTGCCTGACATTTTTGAAAGACATATTTATTTTCAATCATTCAAACACAAGTTTTTAACTGAAAATCTTCTAAAGTTCAATTTGAATATGGTTAGTGTGTACTAAAGATTTGGCTGCTGTTATTAGCATAGCAATCAGACATATAAAGAAAAAAGCATCTGGACTTTTCAGAAAGAAGTTGAAAGCTCCCCTTACTGAATTGATATTGCAGAACTCTGTCAAGATGGAGCTTTCTTCCCTTCCCCTCAACACCATTGGATTACAAATCCCAGTTCAGATTTTCAAGAATTTGAATTTGATCCATTCAATAGATATCCCATTGTTTGTTTTATCTGGGGCTATATGAAGTGTAACAGTGTATCTGGTGAGGAATTGGAAGACATTGCAGACTAAATAAAAGACAAAATTACCACATTGGTAAGCAACTTGTAACAGAGGTTTGAGAAATGGCTATAAGCATTTAATCTGAAACAATTTGTAACTATCTTAATCTCTGAGCTGATTTAAGTCATGTGCCAGTTCTTAAAAGTCTGAGTTCCACGGTCTGAGAGAGCCAGACTGAAAAGAAATAGTGGGGATTGTAAGAAATGAGTAGGAGTGTAGAGAAAATGTTCTCAGCCCCACAAGGGATTTAATGAACCAAGCTAGAAAGAATTTGTAGCACAAGGGCAATAGCTGAAAGGAACAACTGAAAAACTGAGACCAAAAGGGGTACTGAGCTTCATCTGAGAAGGGATATGGGAAGGAAGGTGGTCATTGGTTTTACAAGTCCCTCAAAATAAAGGATTCAAATTGAAGCTATAAATTGTATTTACTATTTCAAGGATTGGTGAAAATTCCTTCCTCCCCCACAAAAATTGTCTGCTCTTTTTCTAACTTCATCTCTCTCTTGTTGTCCATTATCAGATAATGTAATATAATCTGCTTTACTTAAATATTTCTTCTACATTGATTTTTATCTTTGCTTCAATAATTATGGGCTAGAGATACACAAAAATTTAAAATAGGGCGGGGAACTAAGTTGGTCTAACTGTTAGAAATTTTCCCAACTGGGGGCTCTGAGCTACTGACATTATATTAATAACTTTCTACTTGTAATGCAATATAAGTGTAAAATATAAATATGGTCCATGAAAGAAAACCCAAGGGCCATTATATTAGCCCTAAGGGAAAAAAGCACACTAACCGTAGTGACAGGATATGGTTGATTAAAATCTCCTCTGAGAAAGGAAATAGAGAAATAGCAGTGACCAGAAAAAAGAACACACACTAAATAACTCTCCAAATTGGAGATAGGAAAGATCTGTTCACAGTCAGTTCTGCTCCTGCCCAACAGGATAAGGAAGGTGGAAGAATGGAGTATTAGCTGTCCAATTCTATACTCCACAGCAACACCAATCAGTACTACATACTTAAAAGAGACAAAGGAAACTGAGAACTGGTAGAGTCTTTTTGATTAAGATAATTAAGTAGAAGGGCACAAATTTGCTATGCTAGAGACTATTGCCAAAGGCATATCAACTTCTCTCACTAGAAAAACTGTTTTATTCAATTTGTTTTTATTCTCTCCTTCTGTAAGAAATTTGACACATAATTATGTAGCTCTTTTAGGAAGGAGAGAGAAAATGTTATGAGTTATGATTAATCCTCATCTGCAAAATAGAGTTCATAATATAGAAACATTTAAAGAAGGCTTTTGAAAATTATGGGAACATGAAGTGAACATACTAGATGAAATAATTTGTGCATAGTGAAAGAAAAATGATCCATAAATAAACTAGCCACATTTAAAAAATATAATTTAAAATAAATTTATAACTTTTAGATGGAGAAAACTAAAGTAAGAAGTATAAGATTTAAGCAGAAATTATTACTAATTGCATATTAGATTACTAAGAAAGAAGAGAATATAATCAGGCTAAGACTTCACTAAATCATTTGCTTACTTTGTCTTATATCCAAATAATGGAATTTTGCTGCAATTGGATTCAATTTATAATTTTGGAGATCTCAGTGACCTATACAAAGCTGCATTCTGAAGTTCTTGCCCTCTGCTGATCCATTTAAAAGAAACAAATGCAACTAAAATCTGAGAGAATATTTTACAATAAAATAATTAGCTAGAAAGTTAAAAATGTTATGGGGGTCTACAGTTAATCTCTCTTTCCTTTTTTTTGGTTTAAAATCTGAATGACAAGAAAATGAATTTTTTCTGATGAGATGATTAAAATGTACATTTTCTAGTTCATAAATTTTTCAATAAGTATTATTGAAATATTTACTTCCATAGAGTAAAATCTTTAATATAACAACTGAATTTATTTATAAACTAGAGTTCTACTAAACTGTTTTAAAATAAGACAAATAAACAACAATAACAGCAACAAGAAGATCATGGTCACTCAATAAAATGAAGTGACCCAAGACCCCTTTTCCTTAAAAAAACAAAAGGTTTGAGTTTAATATGGCATGTCTTGAAGTGGTTGTGACTGGCTATGTAAAACAGGAATATTTTACTACATTCCTTGACCATAGCTGGCGGCACAGTAAATAGAGTACTAAATGTGGAGTCAAGAAGACCCAAGTTTAAATCCTAGCTTTGTGAATCTGGAGAAGTCATTTAACCTCTGTTTGCCTCATTTTCCTCAACTGTAAGATGGGGATAATAATAGCACCAACTTCACATTGTTATGTGGATTGTTATGAGGATCAAATGAGATAATATTCATAAAAAGCTCTTAGTCTACTGCCTGGCACATAAGTGTTTTTTTCTTTTTCTTTCCCTTCCCCCATCACATATTCTGACACATTGCTGAATATAATCCTGAATACACAGTAGACATGAAAATAAATACATTTTGATTGATTTGGAAAATTATTAAGGTTTACTAGACTTTTATATATAGCAGAAAATAGTGATGATGATAATAATGGAAACAATAGTAACTGACATTAATATAGCACATAAGTTCACCCTGTAATAATCCTACAAGATGACAATGTTGATTACTTTATCTTCCATTTTACAGTTGAACTGAGGCTTAGAGGAGTTAAGTGACTTCTTTAAGGTTACAAAAGTCATACAGGTCAAAAGTGGGATTTAAAGCCACATCTTCCAGATTCCAAGTTCAGCATTCTATCTATTGTGTTAGCATATAAAATGATTTATTTTTGGAGAAATGGAAACAAACATACTTTTTCAATACAAGGAAAATTATATATGACAGGAATAATTATAACATTTGCTAATAGAACACAATTAGAAATTGTTTCTTGAAAGTGTTTGGGCCTCTGTGCGTGTGTATGTGTGCATATGTGTGTAAGTATATATGTATGTGCTTAAAGTTGATTAAGAAAAAGCATTTTTTCAAGGCAATTGGGGTTAAGTAACTTGCCCAGGATCCTACAACTGGTAAGCATTTATTGTCTGAAGCTAGATTTGAATTCAGGTACTCCTGACTCCAGAGCTGATGCTCTATCTACTGTGCCATATAGCTATCCTCAAAAAGAAAAAAATTTTAAATATATCAATAATATTGGTCATTTGAGTTTCAGGTAAGTAAATGGGAGCTATCAAAACTATATTATATTAAGTCTTAAAGCTTCATAGAGCTGGCTAGTTCAATTTTATCTTTTTTAATATGTAAGCATTAGAGTTTCATTGTCTTCCCAGATGGTTTTCAAAAGTCTTGGGAAAACACAGAACAGAGAAATACTTAAACACTAGGGAAGAAATCAAATTAGACAGAAATAATGATCTTATGAACAAACTTCACTTAAATAAGAATTTTTTTAATAATATAAATGAAGTCTAAATGCAGACATTTACCATTGTCATTAATGCTTTTCTTCCCAGGGGCATAATTTTCCCAGTACCAAATAAGAATGTAAAATGAACAACCAATTAATTCTTTTTACTAGAAGAAACTTTTACTCAATTTGTATATATTTATTATTTTGCAAAGACATATTCACAAACATTGGCACATAAAAGTACTATGTTAAGGTTTCATGCCTACATAAAACCAAGATCCTGAAAGCAGTATTTTCCTGTCCACCAGATGGTTTTTTCTCCTCTTATATCAGTTAACAGTGATATTTCAAGAGTATAGAATTCACAGATGTATTAAGTCTTCTATTGGTTTGTCTGTAAGTATCTCATTCATTCGCAGAATAGCTACCACAGTTTATACTTTGTATTCTGTAGCTGGGGAAATGCTGTAAAAGAAATGGAGCCTTATAAAAGCAGCTATTTCTTTTCATTAAATTAATTCTTGTTACTGCATTACATCTCAACCTACAACTGACAGCTAAAGAAAAAACAAATAGAAGGCAAGAAATCACTTTGGTTTGTTGTTTGTTGTTGTTTCCTGATAACATCCTGGCAAAATGTATTTGTCAGAATAGGATTAATCTTTTCATTTTGAATTTTGTTCTAAGTGACTGCTGAAAGGGTGAACATCTAGCAATCCAAGGGGAATGGAAGTTGTATAGGAATCTGGTTGCAGGGAAGGCATAGATTGAACAAACATTTTAGTGCTTACTCTGTTGAAAGTAGTGTCATAGAAACTGGAAAGGCAAGGATGGAATAAAGATATAGCCCCTGCCTTGGAGAAGCTTCCAAATAATGAATGTGGGGAGGGGGGTCAGGGAAGAGGAAGGACAAACTAAAAATTGGACACAAATGGCAGATATTCTACTAGGAAAGAAATGGAGTCCATGGGCTGTCCTCAAGAGAAGGAAAAAAACTAGAAATCCTTTATTGTGTGCTCAGGATTCAGAATACAAAAATGAAAGAATCCCTATTCATTGCACTCTCAATGACTCTCCTTATCACTTGGACTTCCTTAAATTGATCACAAATCCTTGAGATAGAGAATGGACACACTGTGAAAGGTCTGCTCAGACTACTGTACACCAGAGTCTTGGTGTTCTTAGCAAAGATATGATTTGTATGTGGTTTCTCAAGCATAAGCCAATCATAGATATGCCCTCCAACAATACAGACACAACTCATTTATACTTGGTTCTCCTGAGTCACCATCTTTTCTTCCCAAAGCATCACAGGAAATGCACAGAACTTACTTAGGGGAATGGAGGTTGCTTCCATTATTACTTAGTGAGAGTACCAGTGGAGCACATCTTCCTGCCTATAACATAGAACTAATTAATAATCACAATTTCTTGCTATATTTTACATAATATACATAAAGCTTGTACTTCTTAATAGAACTTATTTAGTTATCTAAGCACTATACCAGTAA
The DNA here is from genome assembly GCF_048593235.1 of Sminthopsis crassicaudata. Lineage (NCBI taxonomy): Eukaryota > Metazoa > Chordata > Mammalia > Dasyuromorphia > Dasyuridae > Sminthopsis > Sminthopsis crassicaudata. Next base: position 229,463,856 of record NC_133620.1, read on the forward strand.
GGGAGACTATCATTAGATTTAAGAGTGGAAGTCCCTTGAACAGAAGCCATCTTCTCTGTCTTCTATAACATGAAAAACAAACTCAGTTCTTTGATCAATATAGTAAATATTAAATAATAAATCAAACAGAACTCCCAGGGCTAAATCTTATCCTAAGTATCTTTCCAAGGGTTTTTAGCACAAGACACAGTTTAAAACTTCTAACAAATAAAATCCATTCACAAAATTAGCATTTCTAATTGCTTTCTTTCTTCACTAGCTTCTTTTAAGGGAGTATGATGCTGTTTTAATTACCAGTGTTATTTTATGTATTTTAATTAATTTTGTTTTGTTTTGTTTTGTTTTGTTTTTTGAGGCTGGGGTTAAGTGACTTGCCCAGGGTCACACAGATAGGAAGTGTTAAGTGTTTGAGACCATTTAATTAATGTTTTAAGTTTTTCACTTTTACCCTGAGGCAACTCCACAAAGGGATTTTTTTTTTTAAACCATCAAAATTGTAATTATCATTGCCATTCTTAGACCAGTTGTCCAGAAGGAAACATTTAGTAGGATTTTATACCTTATGACCACTCATTAAATACTAATCACACCCAGACCTCTGCATTAACCCATTGGGCAGGAATTATGGCTTCATCTGTGCTTACAATTATAACTAAGGACCATGTTTTCTTTGCCAAACTAAGACTATGTAATGGAAAAATATTTCATGATAAATTAAATGATAGAGGTTAAGTAGGTGAGGGAAGAATGGGTTGATGGTAGAAAATGTGTTCTGGAACACAGACTGAACTGAAATTCATCATGGATTTGAGTTTAATTTTTAAAAGCATTTATTAAGTACCCACTATATGCAAAACTCCCTGAAGTACTGGATTATGTAAGAATCAAAGCTTTACTTTATTATTGATAAAGGTTCTCAAACCTTGTTGGGACCCTGGATATATTAGAATCAGCAGGAGTCAGGATAAGCAAAAGCCTTTATTCTTGGTCTTTTTGTGGTTGCAGTCAGGGGATTAGATCTAGCAATCTTCATACCTCCTTCCTCTCTCTCCACCGCCAGGAGAATGACCCTCCTCCTACTACTCCACCTACCAATATGACTTCCCCTTCTTTTTCCACACCCACCAATCAAGCCAGCAAAGAGTTGAGTAGGTTCATCCTCCAAACATGTTAATAGAGAATTGTCCAATTGGCAATTAGCCTCACGTGCTTTGTCATCCAAGTGCATCTGCTCAGTTCTAGCCCTTTTAAAACCCTATTAAATGGAAAAGGAAGAAATATATTTGAAGAATGGCTACTGAGAAATCCAAAAATTCAAAATGATGATCTCCCTCTAATTTAGCTTATCATTCCTTCCTAATAACTGCCATGTGTGTGGTGATCTAAAGCTGAGAAGCATATATATTCATGCAATCATTAATGTAGAAATGGGAGAGACATCAGAAGTCATCTCATTCAAACCTCACATTTCACTGATGAGGAAACTAAGGTTGACATTAAGGAGGTTGTCTGAAGGCAAACAACATGATAGAGCCAGCAACCCTGAGAAATAAATACTAAAGTAATTATTAGTTCTTTTTTACAAATGAGGAAAACTTAGAAAGATTGTGATTTTTCCTTCACTTAATCTCACTGGGCCTAAGTTTCCTTAATTGTAAAATGAAATGGCTGGACTAGACAGCCTCTGAAGTCCCATTTAGCTCAAGATGTAGGATCCCTGGTCAATAAGTTATCAGTTAATAAGTATCAGAGTTACAATTTGCCTCCAAAGCTTCCTCAAACCCAAGGTTAGTATTCTTGCCAGTGTAGTAAATCACACTGCCTCTAATTTTATTGGATTTAATATATATACACACAACAATCGAAGCATTGTCTTTGTGTAGTAATGTGGAACTAATTGTATAGCTATTTTCCTACCTTATCATTTTTAATGGGAAATTTTACTTTAATGATCACTTTTTAAAAAGATAAAATAAATAAAAAGATCAGAGTTTTCTAATAAAAAAAATTTAAAGGAGCAATGATTCCATGCTTTATTAAGACTCATTAAATATTGAAAAATTTAAACTGAAGGAAAACATATTTATAACGGAATAACCAGAACTTAACATCCTTACAGCTTCTGTTAAATGTATCACTTCCAGTTAAGACTTTTAGCTCTCGGCAGTGAACCTAAAACTTAATCCTTAGACTGCTTGCAATATGACAAATGCACTCTGACAAAGAAATATTTAATGACTGGTTTGCTGACATCCACAGGTAAGAAAGAGAAAAATCCCAGTTCTCAGAAAGTTCAATTTCCATCTAGCATTGCAACCCTCTGGAGCTGCCTCCAGGGCTCCGTGCCTATTTCCATGATGTGTTTGCATCCCAGGAGCTCCAGGCCAGTGCCTGAATATGATCTCTATGGAGCCAGCACAAACTGGGCCAAAGGAGAATTTAGTTTTAACTTGTTAAAATGCTCTGTTGTAACCAATGGAATAAATATTTACTTCCACTAACCTTTACTTGTATAGGATGTTTTTACTCAAAAAGGAAGGGGGTGGGAGTGGGGAGAGTTCTTTGCAGAAACATCCTGAAGACTTCTGTCAAACGCCCATAGACCAGGAGTTCTTAACTTTTATGGCATGAACTCCTATGTCAATCTCATAAAGCCTATGGAACCTCTTTTCAGGATAAAGTTTTTTTTTTTTTTTTTTTTTGAGGATCAAATTATTAATAATTTTATTATATATATATATTTTTATAATATTATCCCTTGTATTCATTTTTCCAAATTATCCCCCCCTCCCTCTATTCCTTCCCCCCATGACAGGCAATCCCATACATTTTACATGTGTTACAATATAGTCTAGATACAATACATGTGTGTGAATATCATTTTCTTGTTGCACAATAAACTTTAGATTCCGAAGGTACATGTAACCTGGGCAGACAGATATTAGTGCTAACAATTTACATTCACTTCCCTGTGTTTCTTCTCTGGGTGTAGCTACCTCTGTCCATCATTGATCAACTGGAAGTGAGTTGGCTTTTCTTTATGTTGAAGATTTCCACTTCCATCAGAATACATCCTCATACAGTATTGTTGTTGAAGTGTACAGTGATCTTCTGGTTCTGCTCATTTCACTCAGCATCCGTTGATTTAAGTCTCTCCAGGCCTCTCTGTATTCCTCCTGCTGGTCATTTCTTACAGAGCAATAATATTCCATAACCTTCATATACCATAATTTACCCAACCATTCTCCAACTGATGGACATCCATTCATCTTCCAGTTTCTAGCTACAACAAAAAGAGCTGCCACAAACATTTTGGCACATATATATCTCTTTCTGCTCTTTAGTATTTCTTTGGGATATAAGCCCAGTAGTAGCACTGCTGGGTCAAAGGGTATGCACAGTTTGATAACTTTTTGGGCATAATCCCAGATTGCTCTCCAGAATGGCTGGATTCTTTCGCAACTCCACCAGCGATGTATTAGTGTCCCAGTTTCCCCACATCCCCTCCAACATTCATCATTATTTGTTCCTGTCATCTTAGCCAATCTGACAGGTGTGTAGTGGTATCTCAGAGTTGTCTTAATTTGCATTTCTCTGATCAGTAGTGATTTGGAACACTCTTTCATGTGAGTGGATATAGTTTCAATTTCTTCCTCTGAGAATTGTCTGTTCATATCTTTTGACCATTTATCAATTGGAGAATGGTTCGGTTTCTTATAAATTAGGGTCAGTTCTCTATATATTTTGGAAATGAGACCTTTGTCAGAACCTTTGTTTTTAAAAATATTTTCCCAATTTGTTACTTCCCTTCTAATCTTGTTTGCATTAGTATTATTTGTACAGAAACTTTTTAGTTTGATGTAATCAAAATCTTCTATTTTGTGATCAATAATGATCTCTAGTTCTCCTCTGGTCATAAATTCCTTCCTCCTCCACAAGTCTGAGAGGTAGATTATCCTCTGTTCCTCTAATCTATTTATTATCTTCCTCTTTATGCCTAAATCATGGACCCATTTTGATCTTATCTTGGTATATGGTGTTAAGTGTGGATCCATATCTAATTTCTGCCATACTAATTTCCAGTTTTCCCAACAGTTTTTTCTGAATAATGAATTTTTGTCCCTAATGTTGGTATCTTTGGGTTTGTCAAAGATTAGGTTGCTATATATGTACCCTTTTTTGTCCTTTGTATCTAATCTGTTCCACTGATCTACCGGTCTATTTCTTAGCCAATACCAAATGGCCTTGGTGACTGCTGCTATATAATATAGCTTTAGATCAGGTACACTTAGACCACCTTCCTCTGACTCTTTTTTCATTAGTTCCCTTGCAATTCTCGACATTTTATTCTTCCATATGAATTTTGTTGTTATTTTTTCTAGGTCATTGAAATAGTTTCTTGGGAGTCTGGTTGGTATAGCACTAAATAAATAGATTAGTTTGGGGAGTATTGTCATCTTTATTATATTCGCTCGGTCTATCCAAGAGCACTGAATGTCTTTCCAATTATTTAAATCTGATTTTATTTTTGTGGCAAGTGTTTTGTAATTTTTCTCATATAATTCCTGACTTTTCTTTGGTAGATGGATTCCCAAATACTTTATACTCTCAACATTTGTTTGGAATGGAATTTCTCTTTGTATCTCTTGCTGTTGCATTTTGTTAGTGATATATAAAAATGCCGAGGATTTATGTGGATTTATTTTGTATCCTGCCACTTTGCTGAAATTTTGAATTATTTCTAGTAGCTTTTTAGCAGAGTCTTTGGGGTTCTCTAAGTATACCATCATGTCATCTGCAAAAAGTGATAGTTTAATTTCCTCATTTCCTACTCTAATTCCTTGAATCTCTTTCTTGGCTCTTATTGCCGAGGCTAGAGTTTCTAGTACTATATTGAATAGTAATGGTGATAGTGGGCAACCTTGTTTCACTCCTGATCTTACTGGGAAAGGTTGCAGTTTATTTCTATTGCATATTATGCTTACTGAAGGTCTTAAATATATGCTCCTGATTATTCTAAGGAATAGTCCATTTATTCCTATACTTTCAAGAGTTTTTAGTAGGAATGGATGTTGGATTTTGTCAAATGCTTTTTCTGCATCTATTGAGATGATCACATGGTTCTTATTGATTTGATTATTAATATGGTCAATTATATTAATAGTTTTCCTAATATTAAACCAGCCCTGCATTCCTGGAATAAATCCTACTTGATCATAGTGTATTATCCTGGAGATGATTTTCTGAAGTCTTTTTGCTAATATCTTATTTAAGATTTTAGCATCCATATTCATTAAGGAGATTGGTCTATAATTTTCTTTCTCAGTTTTCGATCTACCTGGTTTAGGTATCAGTACCATGTCTGTGTCATAAAAGGAGTTTGGTAGGACTCCTTCATCCCCTATTTTTTCAAATAGTTTATATAGCATTGGGGCTAATTGTTCTTTAAATGTTTGGTAGAATTCACATGTGAATCCATCTGGCCCTGGGAATTTTTTCCTGGGGAGTTGATTAATAGCTTGTTCTATTTCTTTTTCTGAAATGGGATTATTTAAGCAATTTATCTCCTCCTCTGTTAATCTAGGGAGCCTATATTTTTGGAGGAAGTCATCCATTTCACTTAAGTTATCAAATTTATTGGCATAAAGTTGGGCAAAGTAACTCCTTATTATTTCTCTAATTTCCTCTTCATTGGTGGAAAGATCCCCCTTTTCATTTGTAAGACTATCAATTCTTTTTTTTTGATCAAATTTACCAAAGGTTTATCTATTTTATTGGCTTTTTCATAAAACCAACTCTTGGTTTTATTTATTAATTCAATAGTTTTTTTACTTTCAATATTATTGATTTCTCCTTTTAATTTTTGTATTTCAAGTTTAATTTTTGGTTGGGGGTTTATAATTTGGTCTTTTTCTAGCCTTTTAAGTTGTAAGCCCAATTCGTTAATCTTCTCTTTCTCTATTTTCTTCAAATAAGCCTCTAAAGATATAAAATTTCCCCTTATTACTGCTTTAGCTGCATCTCAAAAATTTTGGTATGATGTCTCATCATTGTCATTGTCTTGGATGAAATTGTTAATTGTTTCTATAATTTGCTCTTTCACCCAGTCATTCTTTAAGATGAGATTATTCAGTTTCCAATTACTTTTTGGTCTATTTACCCCTAACTTTTTACTGAATGTAGCTTTTATTGCATTGTGATCTGAGAAGAAGGCATTTATTATTTCTGCCTTCCTACATTTAATTTTGAGATCTTTATGTCCTAATATATGGTCTATTTTTGTATAGGATCCATGAACTGCTGAGAAGAAAGTATATTCCTTTCTATTGCTATTCAGTTTTCTCCAAAGGTCTATCATACCTAGTTTTTCTAATGTTCTATTTACTTTTTTAATTTCTTTCTTGTTTGTTTTGTGGTTTGATTTGTCTAAATCTGAGAGTGCAAGGTTGAGATCTCCCACTATTATAGTTTTACTGTCTATTTCTTCTTGCAATTCTCTTAACTTTTCCTTTAGAAAGTTAGATGCTATACCACTTGGTGCATATATGTTTAGTATTGATATGGCTTCATTATTTATGCTACCTTTCAGCAGGATATAGTTTCCTTCCTTATCTTTTTTAACGAGATCTACTTCTGCTTTTGCTTGATCTGAGATAAGGATAGCTACCCCTGCTTTTTTGGCTTTACCTGAAGCATAATAGGCTCTGTTCCAACCTTTTACCTTTACTCTGTATGTATCTCCCTGCTTTAAGTGTCTTTCCTGTAGACAACATATTGTAGGGTTCTGCTTTTTGATCCAATCTGCTATCCGTCTCCGTTTGATGGGATCGTTCATCCCATTTACATTTACAGTTAAAATTACTAATTCTGTATTTCCTGCCATCATATTATCCCCAGATTATGCTTTTTCCCTTGACCCCCCTGATCCCCCTCCCCGATAGTTAATTTACAGACCCCCCTTGTGACACGCAACCCTCCCTTTTTTTTTTTTTTTTAGTATCCCTCCCCCCCTCCCTCCAAGTCCCTTCACTTATTCTCCTTTTTCTTTTCCCTTTTCCTCTCCCCCCTTTTAATGAGGTGAGAGAAAATTTTCTGAAAAACAAATATGTTAATTATTTACTCTTTGAGCCTCTCCTGATGAGAGTAAGATTCACACAATGATTCTCCCCCTCACTAAGTTCCCTCAGATATGGTGTATTTTCTATGCCTCTTCCTGGGATGTAGTTTCCCTCTTTTTATCGTTCCTTCCCCTTTTTCTGAACCGACTCCTTCCCTTTACTACACCCCCCCTTTTTTTCTTTTATATCAGTAAAATCAAATTATCCTTGAGTACTTTTTATATACCCACAACAGAGTTATAGTTCTCAAGGGTTCTGTGTACCTTTTTCTGTTTCTCTTCAGTCTTGTGGATGTAGATCAAATTTTTTGTTTAAGTCTGGTTTTTTTCTTAGAAACATATAGAATTCCTCTGTTTCATTGAATGACCATCTTCTTCCATGGAAAAAGATGCTAAACTTAGCTGGGTAGTTCATTCTTGGTTGCAGTCCTTGATCTTTTGCCTTACGGAATATCAGGTTCCAGGCCCTTCTATATTTTAATGTGGAGGCAGCTAGATCTTGGGTGACCCTTATTGTGGCACCTTGGTATTTAAATTGTTTTTTTCTAGCTGCTTGCAGGATTTTCTCCTTTGTGTGGTGATTCTGCAGCTTAGCCACAATATTCCGTGGTGTTCTTTTTTTAGGGTCTATTTCAGAAGGAGTTCGATGAATTCTTTCCACATCTACTTTCCCTTCTGTTTCTATTATCTCTGGACAGTTCTCTTTGATAATTTCCTGTAAAATAGAATCTAGGCTCTTTTTTTGGTCATAGTTTTCTGGAAGTCCAATGATCCGCAGATTATCTCTCCTAGATCTATTTTCCAGGTCTATAGATTTTCCCAGTAAGTATTTGACGTTGTTCTCCAGCTTCTCATTTTTTTTTTTTGTTTTGTTTGACTGATTCTTGGGTTCTCTGTGAGTCATTCATTTCTATTTGTTCCATCCTGACTTTTAAGGAGTTATTTTCTTCTTTCACAGTTTTTAGTTCTTTTTGTAAATGCCCAATTTCGTTTTTAAATGAATTATTTTGCTCTATTGAATTTTTTTCCATTTCCCTAATTTTTTTTTGAGAATTATTTTCTTTTTCCAATTCAGAAATTCTATTTTCTTGAGACTTTTTTATCTTTTCCAATTCAGAAATCCTACTTTCCTGTGTTTTTTTAACCTTTTCTAATTCATAAATTTTGTTTCCCTGCATCTCCTGTGAATTCTTTATTTTTTCCAACTCCAATTTCAGGACGTTGTTATTCTCTATCATAGCTTCCCTTTCCTTTCCCCATTTTTCTTCAAACTCCCTCAATTTTTAAAGAGTCTCTTCTAGGAGAAAGTTATGTGATGGAGGGCAAGAATCGTTCCCCTTTAGGTTGTTATCTGCTGACTCTCTGCTGTTAACTTCCTCGGGGTTGGATACCCGCTCTTTCTCTGTGTAGAAGGAATCTATAGTTTTTCTGGCTTTTTTGTTCATATTTAAAAAATCTTTTGGGGTCTGTCCCTGGGGTAGGAAATTATTTATTTACTTCTTTACCAGCTTCCTCCCAGACCGGATGGATGCAGCGGCTCCTGCGCCTGAGCTAAGATAGAGCTCTGGGAGAGAGTTCCCCACCCCCTCCCTGGAAGTGCCTCAGAGGTGATTAGCATGCTGTGCCCCGAGGGCGCTGAACAGTAAAGGCAGCACAAAGCCCAGCCTATGAGTCCAGGTGGGGCGTGGATGTCTGCAGCAGGTGACGTGAAAAGCCCCTGAGCTCAAACTGGAAGTGTCTGCCAGAAACCGCGGTCCCTAGTTCAAAGGTTCCGCTTCTCTGGGACTTCCTGGAGCAGAGTTCCACTCCCTCCAGCTAAACTAGGCAGTGTGTGTTGCCTTGGGTCGTATCTGCCCACTTGTCAATCTCTTAACTATTCTCAGGTGGTAGCTGAGGCCACACCCCCTGGTGCCGAGATCTGCTGAGTCACCTCCAGGATCGGGGAAAATCTGAGTTTTTAAGGTATTTTAGCTTTCTCTTCTGAACTGCTAAATAATTAGCAGAGAAGAGCTAATAGTCTGTGCCAGATTCCTTTATCTCAGTAGCTTCTCTGATCCCAGAGCCCTTCCCAGCGCGATGGGCAGATTATGCTAGCACCCAGCCGTCTGTGCTGGCCTCTCTTCTTCCTCCCCTGGGGACTGACCTTTTCTGTTGAAACTCCAGATTCTCTTCAGCTGGTAAGTCGTGCTTCCAGTCCTTGTGGTATCTATCAGTCCTGGGCTTATTCTGAGGCTGATTTATCTAATTGGTTGTGAGGGAGTGAGGACCTTTACAGAGTCGTGTGTTTCTTCTCCGTCATCTTCCAGGATAAAGTTTTTTAAAGCATAAATAAAATATATTGGATTACAAAAAACCCAATTCTATTAAAATACAATTATAAAAATACTATTTGCATCTAATCTTTGACAAACCCAAAGATACCAACATTAGGGATAAAAATTCATTATTCAGAAAAAACTGTTGGGAAAACTGGAAATTAATATGGCAGAAATTAGATATGGATCCACACTTAACACCATATACCAAGATAAGATCAAAATGGGTCCATGATTTAGGCACAAGGAGGGAGATAATAAATAGATTAGAGGAACAGAGGATAATCTACCTCTCAGACTTGTGGAAGAGGAAGGAATTTATGACCAGAGGAGAACTAGAGATCATTATTGATCACAAAATAGAAGATTTTGATTACATCAAACTAAAAAGTTTCTGTACAAATAATACTAATGCAAACAAGATTAGAAGGGAAGTAACAAATTGGGAAAATATTTTTAAAAACAAAGGTTCTGACAAAGGTCTCATTTCCAAAATATATAGAGAACTGACCCTAATTTATAAGAAACCGAACCATTCTCCAATTGATAAATGGTCAAAAGATATGAACAGATCAATTCTCAGAGGAAGAAATTGAAACTATATCCACTCACATGAAAGAGTGTTCCAAATCACTACTGATCAGAGAAATGCAAATTAAGACAACTCTGAGATACCACTACACACCTGTCAGATTGGCTAAGATGACAGGAACAAATAATGATGAATGTTGGAGGGGATGTGGGGAAACTGGGACACTAATACATCGCTGGTGGAGTTGCGAAAGAATCCAGCCATTCTGGAGAGCAATTTGGAACTATGCCCAAAAAGCTATCAAACTGTGCATACCCTTTGACCCAGCAGCGCTACTACTGGGCTTATATCCCAAAGAAATACTAAAGAGCGGAAAGAGACATATATGTGCCAAAATGTTTGTGGCAGCTCTTTTTGTTGTAGCTAGAAACTGGAAGATGAATGGATGTCCATCAGTTGGAGAATGGTTGGGTAAATTATGGTATATGAAGGTTATGGAATATTATTGCTCTGTAAGAAATGACCAGCAGGAGGAATACAGAGAGGCCTGGAGAGACTTAAATCAACGGATGCTGAGTGAAATGAGCAGAACCAGAAGATCACTGTACATTTCAACAACAATACTGTATGAGGATGTATTCTGATGGAAGTGGAAATCTTCAACATAAAGAAAAGCCAACTCACTTCCAGTTGATCAATGATGGACAGAGGTAGCTACACCCAGAGAAGAAACACAGGGAAGGGAATGTAAATTGTTAGCACTAATATCTGTCTGCCCAGGTTACATGTACCTTTGGAATCTAAAGTTTATTGTGCAACAAGAAAATGATATTCACACACATGTATTGTATCTAGGCTATATTGTAACACATGTAAAATGTATGGGATTGCCTGTCATCGGGGGGAGGGAATAGAGGGAGGGGGGGATAATTTGGAAAAATGAATACAAGGGATAATATTATAAAAATATATATAATAAAAATTATTAATTAAAAAAAAACTATTTGCAAACAAGATCACAGATTGTAGGTCAAACTTGTTTGTATAATCAATACATACACACACACACACACACACAAACACACACACACACACACACACACATATATATATATATGTATACACACACACATATACATCCTAAAATAAAACCAAAAAAATCCTTACTGCAGAAATATATGCAGAATATCTTATAACCCAGCAATTATAAGTAAAATTATGGTAACATTTTCTTTAAGTAATACATTATTTATTCAAAGTAGTATTAAAAATACTCTGACTAGCATGAATTTCTATAGAATAGCTTTGACCATGTAAACTCAGCCTATAAACTTGTGTACTTTGATTTGTAAGCTTGAAGCAAAACATCAGTGATTCATTAACAATGATTAATAAATACAAATTCATTTAAGATATCTTCAGAGATGTGGATAAGATTTATTCTGATTTTCCTGGCATACAAAAATATACCAGACTAATATGTATTCATTAGTCAGTGAATTTCCTAATTTGGAAATTTCATTATCTTTAACCTAATCCAATGTTTTAATAGACTTCCTTTTTTGGATTATTTTTAATAACTTTTTTTAGAATAAAAACAAATAGTGTAAGAACTTAATCCCAAGCAATGAATTATGGGGTAAATGAATAGCCATAGATGACACATATAACAGTAACATCTGGTTTGGCTAGATATATTATTTTAAAAAATAGGTCAAGTTGATTATTTTGATATCATTCATCAAATCCTTTTGGATTTGATATGTAATATTTTCAGGATTCACGATCACAAAATCACTGAGAAAACCTTGCAAAATTCTAAAAAGACTTGTTCAGAACAATAGTAACTTCTACTGGATTGTGATTGTCTTTCTGGGAAATGAGGAGTGAATGTTCTCTATCACTCTTCCAAGATGGTCATAGCTTGTTTGAAAATGACAGGACCTGAGCAAAGTGGTGTCAAGCTACAAGCTGAGATCAAAGGATCTCAAGCTCAGGAATTTTCTGTTACAGTAACGTAATCATATCAAATGTCTACATTAAACCAGGAAACAATATGGAATAGGAGACTACCACATTTACTAAGAAGTTTTTCATGCAGATCCAGAGAGGGATTGAATCCTTGAGTAGCTCCTGCATTTCTAGACTAGGTAAGAGAAGGAGAAAGAAGAAATGAAAGAAAGAAGGATGAAAAGAAGGAAAGAAGGAAGGAAAAGATTACTTAAGGGTAGTGACTTCCTTGTGTTGAGGATTCTTCATTTTCAGAATAAAACTAGAACTCCTGCCAAATTGACATTCTTGCATGATGAAAGACACATCTGTTCCTTGTAAATTATCATTTAGAGCTATGATGTACCAACATTTTATAACTAACTCATAAAGCCAGATTTGTACCAATTGCATGCTTCAATTTTTTAAATGTTCGGTTTTAAGGAACTTTAGAGATGGTTCCAGTTCAATTCTCCCACTTTCTAGATAAGGAAACTGAGACCCTGAAAAAGGGAGTGACTTGTCCATAGAGTACATAGTAAGACTTGGATTTGACCCAATTTCTCTGATTTCACATTCACTGTTTTTGTTTTTGTTTTTCTAATATATCATTTTTGTCTACTGCAATTTATTATTTTAAAACATTACTTTCAACCACTTGGAAATTTCACATTCAATACATAGGAAAGTCACAAAAATTATATAAATTACTGTCAGTTTGCCCAAAAAAAAAAAACAAAAAAAAAAACCTGTAAGTAGTATAAAATGAATAATACTAATCTTTATATTATTTATATGACCCCATTTTGCTTCTAAAGATATCTAACAAGTCCATTGAATAAAGACTATAACAAATAACATTAGAAATTCAGAGGCCCTGTATGTGCCAAAATGTTTGTAGCAGCTCTTTTTGTAGTGGCTAGAAAGTGGAAGATGAATGGATGCCCATCAATTGGAGAATGGTTGGGTAAATTATGGTATATGAAGGTTATGGAATATTATTGCTCTGTAAGAAATGACCAGCAGGAGGAATACATAGAGGCTTGGAGAGACTTACAACAACTGATGCTGAGTAAAATGAATAGAACCAGAAGATCGCTGTACACTTCAATGTTGTATGAAGATATATTCTGATGGAAGTGGATATCTTCAACATAAAGAAGATCCAACTCACTTCCAGTTGACCAATGATGGACAGAAACAACTACACCCAGAGAAGGAACACTGGGAAGTGAATATAAATTGTTAGCACTACTGTCTATCTACCCAAGTTACTTATACCTTCAGAAGCTAATACTTAATGTGCAACAAGAAAATGGTATTTACACACATTTACACACATATATTGTATCTAGATTATATTGTATATGGGATTGCCTGTCATCAAGAGGAGGGAGTAGAGGGAGGGAGGGGATAATTTGGAAAAATGAATACAAGGGATAATGTTATAAAAAAATTACTCATGCATATATACTGTCAAAAAATTATAAATAAATAAATAACAAAATTCTTCAGAGAAAAAAAAAAAAAAGAAATTCAGAGGCCCTACGTTCAAATTCTTCACCTCCTTCTTATGACCATTGGGCATATCCCTTAGCTTTTATGGGACTCAGTTTTTTCATCTGTAAAATGAAAATATTAGACTAAATTAAATGGAAGACTTCTTCCAGCTCTGAATCCATAATCCTATGCTTTACTAAGCAGTTGCAGACATTGTTTCTAGCAGTGGTACCAAATGCACTTGTCATTCATCAAATATCCAAAACCAAAAATCATGGTCTTGCTTCTCCCTCCTTTCAGAATTTCTTCTCTCACTTATTATTATTAGTGTCATTCTAGTACAGATTCTCTTCATGTCTCTACTCGTTTATAGCAAAAGCTTTCCCCTCTTTTCATCAAACCCACACACTGCTGTCAAATTAATCACTTTTGTAGCCTCTATTTTGTTTTACCTTTTATTTTCTTCAATTAACAAGCCTTCTATCTGATTTCCTCTTCCAGCTGGAAAAAAAGGTGAAAACTTTTGTAAGAAAAATGCATAGTCAAGCAAAATAAATTCCTACAATTGCCACATTCAAAAATACATGCTTCATTCTATATCTTGAATTCATCATCTCTTGTCAAGAAAGGGGTAACATACTTCATAGGTCTATTGTAATTATGGTTACTATTATGTTGCATATAATTCATAATTCTTTTCGAAGTTTTTTGTCTTTACAAAGGCTTAATATTGCATAACTTTTCTCTTGGTTCTGCTCATTTGAATGTGCATTAATCAGTTCAAATATTTCTTCCCACACTTTTCTTAAATGTTTTTTAATAATTCCTCACATCACAATAGTATTCCATTATATCTATTTACTATAATTTGTTCTGCTAGATTAACTTTCTCAGAATAAGGCTCTGTTCATATTATAAATTCATAATTACAACTGAAGAACCAGAGAAAGAGAGAAGCTATGTACTTTTCCAAGATTACACAAATATAAAAGGTTTTAGTCAGGATTTAAATTAAGGTCTTTTTGATACCAAGAAACCTAATACTATGTCTTCCATACTACTATAACTCACTTGTTCAAAAAGCTTCAATGATTCCTTAATGCCTATTAATAAAATCTAAGCTGCTTTAGCATAATCAAAAAGCTTAATATACTTTTTTCTATTCTTCATCCTCTTTAGTCCTATTCTCTAGAAAATTGGACTAATAGTAGTTCTTTATAAAATATCCCCCAATGTTGTATCTTTATCTTTGTTCATGTCAAAATAGTTTCCAACCAGTGACCAACAATGTAGAAGACTAGGCATTGTCTCTAGCCACCACTAATTCTCAAAACAAAACAAAACAAAAATTATGTTCCAGACATAAAGAAAATAAAACAAAATCCACAGGACAAGACATCAAGAACCCACCAACAATGTAACATTTTTATGAATTAACAGTGTGTATCTCTAATTCTTCCCCCCTCCCAACATTTTTATTTAAAGTTTTGAGTTCCAAGTTCTGTCCCTCCTTCTTTCTTCTTCCCCAAGCACATAAACATTCAGATATAGGTTATATGTGCAATTATGTAAAACATTTTGTACAAGAAGACTCGAACAAAAGAAAAAGAAAGTAAAAATAACGAGCTTCAGTCTATATTCAGTCAATATCAGTCATTTTTCTGGATAACATGCTTCATTCTTAGACTTTTGGAATTATCTTGGATTTTTGTATAGCTGAGAATACCTAAATCATTCATAGCTCTTCACTAAACAATATTACTTACTATTACTTCTCCTGGTTCTGTTTACTTCACTATGCATCAGTTCATGTAAATCTTCTCAGGTTTTTCTGAAATCATTCTCCTTGTAATTTCTTGTAGAACAATAATATTACTCATAATCACATACCACAATTCACATAGCCGTTACCTAATTGATAGGCTTCTCTTTGATTTTCAAGTCTTAGTCACCACAAAAAGAGCCACTATAAATACTTTCATACAAATAGATCCTTTCCCCCCCTTTTGGTATATCTCTAATTTTTGAAGTATTTAGTCATTTAACTGTTATTCCTCTGGAAAAGCCCACACTATTTTGTGCCTTTTCACAGAGAGAGATTCTCTTTCCTAGTTACATAAATACTAAACATATATTCATTTATTCAATAAACATTTATTAAGTGCTTATGACATTCCACACATTGTGCCAAGTACTGAATATTGATTTTACTCAACTTTGTAAAGAAGATAGGGGAGAGGGAATTGAAAAGAGAACTGTACTTGTCTGACTGTGACAATCCTTAGGTTTGGGAATCTTGAGGCTATAAAGACTCTTGTCTAGATCACCCATCTTGCCCTCCTTCAATTTTGATAAAAGCAGCAGAATAGATCCAATTGAGGCAGGGAAGGGAAGAAAGAAGTAACTGAATCAGAGGACCAACATAGATGGTTTCACTGAGTCTGAAGGAAAAAAGATGGAAATATAATAGCGGTCAATCCCTTCCTTCCTCCATGTCTTTCCTGGAGTAGGAATTAAGCAAATTCCCCAACATGTGAGGAAACCTAGTGTTATAGTCCAGCACCTTAGAAATACCAGCAGAATGTAATGGAACATTATTGTGCTATAAGAGATAATCAGCAGGATGATTACAGAAAGGCCTGGATAGACTTACATGAACTGATGCTAAGTGAAGTGAACAGAACCAAAAAAACATTGTATAAACAAGAAGACTATGTGATGATCAACTGTGATGGACTTGGCTCTTTTTGACAATGAGATGATTCAGGTCAATTCCAATAGACTTGTGATGGAGAGAGCTATCTGCATCTAGAAAGAGGACTATGGGGACTGAATGGATCATAGCATAGTATTTTCGCCTTTTTGTTGTTTGCTTGCTTTTTTTCTTTCTCATGTTTTTCCTTTTTTGATATGATTTTTTTCTTGTCTAGCATGATTAAATGTGGAAATATATTCAGAAGAATTGCATATGTTTAACATATATTGAATTACTTCTATGGAAGGAGAATGGGGATAAAGGAGGGAGAAAAATTTGGAACACAGTATTTTGCAAAGGCGAATGTTAAAAACTTTGTGTGTATTTTAAAAATAAAAAGCTATTATTAAAAATGTTTAAAGAAAATTAAAACAACCAGGATTATGTGATTTATCAAGGGTCACATAGTTAGTAAGTGTCTGAAACTGCACTACAACTCATGAAGATGATTCCAAGTTAAGTGCTCTATCCTCTATACCTCAGCCTCTTAAATTGTGGGTTGTGACCCCATATGGGATTTCATAACTGAATGTGGGAGTCATAAAATTATGATTAATTATCAAGAAGTGTTTAATTTGTATACTTATTTTATATGTTATATACTTAGGTTTGTGGAAAAATTTCTCAGGTGAAAAGGGAATCACAAGTGGAAAAAGTTTAAGAAGATCTGCATTATGCAAACTAGCTATCCTAGAAGACTACTCTATAAAAATATTATGTATATAATATCAGAGATGGTAACTGTAATGGAATACATTTGCTCAATTGTCTTTGTAAATCATGTATTATTATGAAAATATAATGACTGAGTTTATGTTAGGAGATGAGGTTAAAAAAAATACCTCTCCCTTCATTGTCAAGATCAGAATCCATGGGCATGGAACATTGTATTTATCACTAGAAATACTCTTTATTTTGTATGTTTTTGCCAAACTTTTTAAAAATTGTGGTTTTAAGGAAGCCTTGTTTGGTAAAGTAAGTGGGAAACATATTTCACAATGAATATGCTTTAAAAAAAAAGAAAGAAAGAAATACCATCAAAAGGGAAGTTATCTAAAAATGAGTAAAATAGCAATGCATGAGGTAAAGTCTAAAACCACAAAAAAATTTCAAGGCAAACTGAATTTCATTAAAATATAGAACATAACACAGAAAAATCAATAGAAAGGACACAAAAATTACAAGATATTGTGAGTAATAAACTGCAAAAAAACAAACAAACAAAAACAAAAACAACTAACTTCCCTCAATAAATAATACAAAGGAAAATAAAGCAATGCCTGAAATGAAACCCTATGAGATCTCAAGAGGTCATTCATGGAACCACAACAAAGTGTTCTAGAAATGATGAGAAAAATTGAAACCATAAGAAGTTACTGCAGAAATAATTAGCAGAATAGAAAAACACACACAAATCTACAGTAATCTCTTTCCAAAAATTGTGAAAGAAAATGTGTTAGAATATAAAGATACTGAAATTTTTGAAGTCCTTCAATAGTCTTATGATGCCTCAGAGAATCCAATGATTCCTGAGGGGTTTCAAGTCCTACAATAGTCTTATCATGTCTCAGAGAATCCAATAATTCCCGAGGGTTTTCAAGTCTTAAAATACTCTTATCATGTCTCAGAGAATCCAATGATTCCTGAGGGTTTTCAAGTCCAACAATTTTTGATGTCCATGAGTCAAACGCCATAACTGCCAGATTCTTTCAGTGGTGGGCACAGTCAGCAACAGAACCCTCCGATGTTTCTTGGGCAGGCAAGGGTCTGCTTCGTTTCAAGGGTCTGCTCCGTCTCTCTCAGATGGATAAGGTAAATATGGCTCGTTGGTACCCATCTGATTCCTTCTCCATCTGTGGAGGTACAAGCAAACCCTCTCCCCCAAGCAGTTAGCCTATCTGGTCCCTTCCATTCACCCCTTTCTGGTTCCCTCCACATGACCTGGCAATTATCTAAAGACAGTGGAGCTGCTCGCACTAGACACTGTCCTTCCAGTGGGTTATAAAACCTGTCTGCCAGTGCATCTTTGTCAAAAATTTAAAAATTAATAGTATAGAGAACTAAATTTAGAAGTTCTCTAGGGTTACTCATGGCTCTCCCTTTCTTTTGTTTTTGGAGCAGTGTTTTAATATCTCTGTTTCTTCTCTCTACTATTGCCTGCCCTTGAGGATTAAAGAGTATGCCAGTGGTATGTAAAATCTTATACTGTGCACAAAAGTGTGCAAAATGTTTAGAAGTATATGCAGGTCCATTGTCTGTTTTTATTGCTTGTGGCACACCCATAATTGCAAATGCTTGTATAAAGAATTCAGTGACTACTCGGGCTGTCTCTTTTGCTGCTGGTATTGCAAAAATGAATCCTGAAAAGGTGTCTACCACAATGTGGATGAAAGACAAACAACCAAAAGATTTATAATGGGTCACATCCATTTGACAAATTTCATTAGGTCTCAAACCACAAAGGTTCTTCCATGGAGGGAGTGTAGGAGCATGGAAAGGAAGGCAAGCTAGACAGGCTTTTACTATGCTCCTAGCTTCTTCTCTTGTTATTCCAAAATGTAAATGTAAAGCTTGGGCAGCCTGATGATATTTAGAATGAGATTCTTGGGTTTCTTGAAATAAAGGAGTATTGGCCAATATGGTTAGAAGGCTATCTGCCTTTGAATTACCATCAAAAATAGGACCTGGAAGTCCACTATGAGAGTGGACATGCAAGCTATAAATCTTACCTGGATGCTTTCTCACTTGCTCTTGAAGTTCCTTAAAGAGCTGATATATATTGGAGGCTACACATTTTATTTGGGCTGTGGCAATTCTTTGTACCACACCTACTGAATAGGCCGAATCAGATATTATATTTATGTCTCCCAGATAATAAACAAGAACTAGAATGAATGCATACAATTCATTCTGATGAGTGGATTGAAAAGGAGTTCTGAATACTCTCTTTATAGTTAAGTTATAAGAGTATATAGCACAAATATTATGTTTGGATGCATCTATAAAGATATTTGGTCCTTTAAGAGGAACTTTAGAAACCTTTTCTTCAAGAATCCATTGCCAATTATGTAACAGTCTGGTTATCTTTAATGGAGACCCATGTGTAAAATTTGGAGCCATGGCTAATAAAATTTGTCACTCTGGGATGGTTTCACAGCACACATTAACTTGTGCATTAGTATAAAAGGTGTAAATCTTGTCAGGTCCTATCCCAGATAATTGTACTGCATGCTTAATGGCCTTTAATAAAATTCTAGCCACAAGCACTGAGTAAGGCTTTGTTCTGGTTGTGCTGGGAGTTTCACCCACTCTATCCCACTGTCTCCTTGATGAAGAACTGCTGTGGGTGCTCCTTGTGTAGCAAAAACTATATTTCCAAGGGTTTTTGAGTGACTCTTTCAACCACATTGGATGAAGCCAGTTCAACTTGTCTCAAAGCCTCTTGAGCTTTTTTTGTAAGCTGGCATGGTGAATTTAAAGCACTGTCTCCCCTTATAATGTCATATAATAGTTGCAATTGACAGGTAGTCAAGCCTAGCACAGGACGCATCCATTGGATATATCCTATCAATTTCTGGAAGTCATTTAAAGTGTTTAGCTTCTCTATTCTTAAGGAGAGTTTCTGTACTGTAAGCACCTTAGGATATACTTCATATCCTAAATATTGAGAAGGAGCATGTCTTTGAATCTTTTCTGAAGCTATGTGCAATTTATAATTCCTTAGTGTTTCTATGGTTTTTTTGTAGACATGCTTCTAACATTAGTTCCTCAGGTGCATATCCCAATATATCATCCATGGAATGTAATAACATTACTTTTGGAAATGCTTTTCTTACTGGAGTGAGAGCAGCAGCAACATGCATTTGACACATAGTAAGGCTGTTTTTCATTTCCTGTGGCAAAACTGTCCATTCATATCTTTTATAAGGCTCAGCTAAGTTAATGCTGGGTACTGACAAGGCAAATCTTTTCATATCCTCCTTATCTAGAGGGATAGAATAGAAACAATCCTTAAGGTCTATAACCCACAGAGGCCATTCTCTAGGCAACTGAGTAGGAGATGGAAGTCCAGGTTGAAGAGTTCTCATAGTTTCCATCTGTTCATTTACCTTTCATAAATCAGTCAGTATCCTCCATTTTCCAGATTTCTTTTTTACAACAAATACTGGGGAATTCCAAGGACTTAGAGAAGGTTGTAAGTGTCCTCTACTATGTCTAATAAGGCCTGAATTTTATTGCTACCTAAGGGCCACTGTTCTATTCACTCTGGTGTATCAGTTTTCCATTGGATAGGAACAGGTGAAAGTGTTGGCAGGCCTTCAACAGAAGCCCTGCCTAAATAACCGAAGTACTCATTTTTAATCCTAATTGTTGTAAAATGTCTCTTCCCCACAAATTGATGGGGATTTTTTTCAACTATAAAAGGAGTAAAAACTCCTGTTTCACTTTCATATATCCATCTTAAAGGGGTAACACTAAGTTCAGCTGCTATTAATCCTCCTACCCCAGACATGTAGGTGTCTGCCTTAGTCTTTGGCCTGTGATTGGTCCAGTTGGCACCTCTAATGACTGTGCGATCTGCACCTGTGTCCACCAGTCCTTCTAATAGTATGCCATTTATATAAATGGTGAGCATAGGTCGGTCAGCTGTCACAGCTGCTGTCCAGTATATTCCTGGGTTTTGCTGCTTGGAGTCAGAATCTGGGCAACTATCACCAGGTTGCTTATTCGGGGTCTGTATCAATAAACCCGATGCTACTACTTCCCCTGGTTGATAAGTCACACATTGTCTACCTGTGTTTGTGACTGGGATATTATCTACACATTCCCCAGTTTCCCACATCAGTGTATGGATGAACACTGTTTTGTAAATACTATCAGGAGGTGAAATGGTCAAGCCTACTGTGCCTGGAGGCAAGGGATCCATAGGCTGGAGAGGAACAGATTTCACCTCTCCAGGGGGTATCTCAGTTGTCTCAGCTGCATACAACTCTATCCTCCCTAATTGTAGCCTTTCTCCCATCATGTTGCTTCCTGGCTGATTGGTCATGTCTGGGTATTGGACTTCTAGGCACTCTCTGGGTGTGGTATCAGTTGACCCAAGTGTTTTTTGCCTAGGGCCCTGGAGCTGAGCCCCTCATCCCGTTTCCCTGAATCAGTCTACACTCTGATGCCCAATGGACTCCTCTGTTGCATTTTGGACATGGGGTATTGGGTCTTGTTCTCCCACCCTGTTTTATCACTATGTCTCTATGCCAACATTGAGCTTTCAAATGGCCTACTTTACCACATTGAAAGCATTGACAAGTCTCTGGAAGTCCCTTGCCAAAAGGGACCCTGTCTTCCCATGTTGGGATCTTGGGAAGTCTGCACCATAGCCTGGCTATAAAAGGTATTTGTGTCCACTATGGCACAGCATCTTATGATCTCCTCTAAAAGAGCATCCCTAGGTAGTCCTAGTATAATCCTTCTACAAATCTCTTTGTCATTTTCTTTAGCAAGTTGCCTTATCAAAGTGTCTGTTACTATATTTTCACCATTAGTCTGTGTGACAGCTGTCTGCAAACATGCCACAAAATCAGCAAAGAGTTCATTTGGTCCTTGTACAATTTTTGTGAAGGTCTCACCCTTGTTGTTTTTCCTGAGGAGAGAAGCCCATGCTTTGATAGCTGCAGCAGCAGCAATTTGCTCAAATGCTGTTATGGAGTAATTAATCTGTACTGAAGCTTCTGCATAAGAATCTATACCTGTTAGTATGTCACAGGTGATTGAAGTATTAACTCCACTTTGACTATTTTGTTGGGCTTGAATCCTATAGAGCTTACTATATTCAGAAAGCCACAACAAGTTTGTCCAGGTTCTAAGCATACCCTTCCAATGGCTTTCCAGTCACTAGGGGTTGACTTCATAAGCAAAATTCTGTAGTAACATGGAGAAAGAAAGGTCCATATCTCAATCCTAAAAGAGTGGGATTCTATAGAAAAGCCTTCCTATTGGGGAAAAGATTTATATGTATGTAATAAGAGATGGGGATCTTAAATGGGTCTGATCTGGGACAGGGAGTTTATTTCTACAAAAGGAAACTTCTTTTTGTTCTCTCAGAATTGAACACATCTTTTATAATCTAACAGGAATTTTTTTAAAAGGGGGGCGGAATAGAGAATTGAACAAACTGAATTTAGAGCTAAAAGACTTATTCCACTTTCTGAATGGAACAAGAAAAGAATATACATATATTTAAGCAACATACATATAACATAGATACAATCTGATCATTTGAGCACAGAAAAATTGCAAATAAACTTAAAACCAAAACAATACTAAATACTTCCTTAACAGATCATGATACAATAAAGAATAATCAATTCAAAAAGCAGGGGGGGAAATCTATAGGACTAAATGGAAGCTTAATAATGAAGCACTAAATAATAAATGAGTCAAAGAACAAATCATAAAAGTAATAATATATGAAAGACAATATTGAGACAACATGAAATTTATGGAAAGTACTTAAAACAATATTCAGAAGGAAATATACAATCCTATAAGCTTATGTAGAGAAAATAATGGGAAGAAAGAGTCAACTAAATATGCATTTTTTAAAAAATTATAAACCAATAAAGTCCAAAATAAACACTGATGAGGACTACTTAAAAGTCCAAGAGAAATAGGTAAAATGGAAACAAAAAAATTATAGAATTGATAAGCAAAAATAAAACCTGTTTCTTTGAAATGGCTAACAAAATGAATAACATATTTTTTAAAAAGAGGTTAGAAAATTGAATAAGCAAAATAAAAATGAACAAGGCAAAATCATAGAAAAACCAGAAGAAAATGTATTTTAAGAATCTACTATGCACAATTATATGCCAAGAAAATTGAGAACTCCCCCAAAAACTCGTGAATTACTTTTAAAAAATAAAATAATTGCCAGAACATCAATTAGAGATCTTGCATAATAATGCAAATGCACAAAAGAAAATAGAACAAGTTACAAAAGAAAATTTTAAAAAGCCTTCTGAATTATGATAGATTTATAGAATAATTTTAGTAAAAGTTTTAAGAATTGATGCTCATTTGATAAAAATTAGTCCCAAAAATTGAAAAAAGGCACTCTATCAAACTCTTTTATGAGACAATGTAATGCTAGTACCTAAACTAGGAAAGCAGAAAGAAACAGAAAGAGTAATGTTTACCATATAATTAATGAATCAATTAAATTTTTTAAAATCCAGACAAAAAGATGTTGGTAAATTATCACCTGTAACATGCCCTCCTGGCAGTAACTATTACCAGTCTGTCTTAGGCCCAACAGAGTACCTTTGACCACTGACCTTTGCAGTGTCAACTGTACCCGGCTTGCCTCCTCTGAGGCCTTCAAAGGTCTCTGGCCACAATTTCTTGAATAGTAGTTTAATAACCGGTAGCGCGCTCAAGAACAGCCACATGTAATCTTAAAAGCCTTTATAATACCTACTCACATAATGCCCTGACTTGTTAGTTCCCTAGTAAACACCTGGTCTGAAGACCCACGTGTTCACTACCAAACTTCTTATCTCTCTAAGCTATCCATCAGCTTGGCTTGGCTTGGCTACCCCAAGTCAGGGAGCCAGGTTAAAGAGCACGAGGTTAAAGAGAGCGACTGCTGTCTGCAGTGGGCTTATAAAGGGCCTGTGAGGTCACACACACAGCCAACCAGCGAGAAAGCTGTCTCCCATTACAAAACTATCTCAATATGGACAGGATCCCACCCACAGGGCAGTCCTTTAGCCACAGAGATTACTTCTGGGCCACTCAAATCTCTTGTTGCGCTGTGCTCACCCATTTAAAGGGCCCTTACAATCACCTCCAAAATTCATTATGACCAAATTAAATTTGTATTAAGGACAAAAGGATGGCTCAACCTTTGAAAAACAAAAGTAATTATTATTAAAAAGAAAAATTCAAAAACTACACAATTATCTAAATGATAAAGCACACACTCACAGATTAACATAAGCTAAAAATGTTACAAAAATAAGTATAAATAAGTTTGTTTGTTCTAAAAATCATTTTATTATTTTTAGCATTTATTTTAAATGCTGAATTCTGAATTCTTTCCCAACCCTGCCCCTCCCCCACCCATTGAAAAGGCAAGACATGATATCAATGATACATATGAAATCATAAAAAACATTTTCATAATAGCCATATTGCAAAATAAAAGCAAGAAAAATAAAGAAAGTAAAAGAAAATTATGTTTCAACTTGTCCTCCAACTCTATTAGTTTTCTCTGTGGAAGTGGATAGCACTTTTCACCATAAGCCATTCAATATTGTCTTAGATCATTGTATGATTAGAATAGCTAAGGCACTCACAGTTGATCATTGTAAAATATTGCTATTATTATATACAACATTCTACTACTTCTCATTTCATTTTGCAGCAGTTCATATATCCCCAGAGTTTTTCTGAGACCATTCTATTCATCATTTCTTTTAGCAGAATAATATTACATCATGATCATATACCACAACTTGTTCAACTATTCCCCAATTGATGGACATCTCCTTAGTTTACAATTCTTTGCCACTACAAAAGAGCTGCTATAAATATAGTGCATCAGTGTCCCAAATTTTTCACATCCCCTCCAACATTTGTAATTTACCTTTTCTGTAATTTTAGCCAATTTGATAGATATGAGGTGGTACCTCTGAGTTGTTTTAATCTTCATTTCTCTAATCAATTGTGATTTAGAGAATTTTTCAGGTGACTAAAAGATAATTTGTAAAAGAAAATAATAACTAAAAGTATCTATCTAAAATGTTAAAGAGAACCAAATTAAAGGTAAAAAGATGGCTAAAAAGGATAAAAAAAAACTTGCCACTTGTTGCTATTGACATGTTGGTATATTTAGAAAAATTTCATGAATCTGAAAAGAAATGAATTGAGACATTAACAATTAAATTCACAAGCTACACAATACCTCATTACAAATCAACAAAATAAATAACAAAATTCATATGGCACTAGAAGAATGAACATCACATTTAATGATTCAATATTGTATTTGAGAATAAATCTACCAATACATATTTGATATTTGTAAAAATTCAATAACAAAATGCTTCATACTGGTGACTATTTTACATCTGGTATGGTGTACTCATTCAGAGCCTAAGTGTTTAAATAAACAGTCTTTTCATTAAAAACATATTCCTCTGTATTTAGGTAGAAGTAGTTTCCAGTGCTGTTAAAAGCAGCTCAGGAGGAAAAAAAATAAAGATTTCTACAAGGAGAGAAGCAGAATCACAAGTCTTACATGCTGTTTTTTTTTTTTTGTTGTTGTTGTTTTTTTAAATTTTTATTTTATTTTATAATTATAACATTTTTTGACAGTACATATGCATGAGTAATTTTTTACAACATTATCCCTTGCACTTACTTCTATTCAGATTTTTTCCCTTCCTCCCTCAACCCCCTCCCCCAGATGGCAAGCAGTCTTATATATGTTAAATATATTACAGTATAATTTAGATACAATATATGTGTGTAGAACCGAATTTTTTGTTGCACAGCAAGAATTGGATTCAGAAGGTAAAAATAACAGTTTACATTCATTTCCCAGTGTTCCTTTTCTGGATGTAGCTGTTTCTGTCCATCATTAATCAATTGGAATTGGATTAGCTCTTCTCTATGTTGAAGAAATCCACTTCCATCAGCATACATCTTCGTACAGTATCATTGTTGAAGTGTATAATGATCTTCTGGTTCTGCTCGTTTCACTCAGCATCAGTTGATGTAAGTCTCTCCAAGCCTCTCTGTATTTCTCCTGTTGATCATTTCTTATAGAACAATAATATTCCATAACATTCATATACCATAGTTTACCCAACCATTCTCCAATTGATGGACATCCATTCATCTTCCAGCTTCTAGCCACTATGAAAAGGGCTGCCACAAACATTTTGGCACATACAGGACCCTTTCCCTTCTCTAGTAGTTCCTTGGGGTATAAGCCCAGTAGTAGTATGGCTGGGTCAAAGGATATGCACATTTTGATAACTTTTTGGGCATAATTCCAGATTGCTCTCCAGAATGGTTGGATTCTTTCACAACTCCACCAACAATGCATCAGTGTCCCAGTTTTCCAACAGCCCCTCCAATAGTCATCATTATTTTTTCCTGTCATCTTAGCCAATCTGACAGGTGTGTAATGATATCTCAGAGTTGTCTTAATTTGCATTTCTCTGATCAATAGTGATTTGGAACACTCTTTCATATGAGTGGAAATAGTTTTAATTTCATCATCTGAAAATTGTCTGTTCATATCCTTTGACCATTTATCAATTGGAGAATGGCTTGATTTCTTATAAATTAAAGTCAATTCTCTGTATATTTTGGAGATGAGGCCTTTATCAGAACCTTTAACTGTAAAAATGTTTTCCCAATTTGTTACTTCCCTTCTAATCTTGTTTGCATTAGTTTTGTTTGTGCAGAAGCTTTTTAATTTGGTGTAATCAAAATGTTCTATTTTGTGATCAATAATGGTCTCTAGTTCTCCCTTGGACACAAACTCCTTCCTCCTCCACAAGTCTGAGAGGTAAACCATCCCATGTTCCTCCAATTTATTTATGATTTCGTTCTTTATGCCTAAATCTTGGACCCATTTTGATCTTATCTTAGTATGTGGTGTTAAATGTGGGTCCATGCCTATTTTCTGCCATACTAATTTCCAGTTTTCCCAGCAGTTTTTGTCAAATAATGAATTCTTATCCCAAAATTTGGGATCTTTGTGTTTGTCAAAGATTAGATTGCTATTTTTATTCACTATCTTGCCCTGTGAAACTAACCTATGCCACTGATCAACTAGTCTATTTCTTAGCCAATACCAAATGGTTTTGGTGACTGCTGCTTTATAATATAGCTTTAAATCAGGTACACTTAGACCACCTTCCTCTGACTTTTTTTTCATTAGTTCCCTTGCAATTCTCGACCTTTTATTCTTCCATATGAATTTTGTTGTTATTTTTTCTAGGTCATTAAAATAGTTTCTTGGGAGTCTGATTGGTATAGCACTAAATAAATAGATTAGTTTGGGGAGTATTGTCATCTTTATTATATTCGCTCGGCCTATCCAAGAACACTGAATGTCTTTCCAATTATTTAAATCTGACTTTATTTTTGTGGCAAGTGTTTTGTAATTTTGCTCATATAATTCCTGACTCTCCTTTGGTAGATATATTCCCAAATATTTGATACTATCGACTGTTATTTTGAATGGAATTTCTCTTTGTATCTCTTGCTGTTGGATTGTGTTGGTAATGTATAAAAATCCTGAGGATTTATGTGGATTTATTTTGTATCCTGCGACTTTGCTAAAATTCTGAATTATTTCTAGTAGCTTTTTAGCAGAATCTTTGGGGTTCTCTAAGTATACCATCATGTCATCTGCGAAAAGTGACAATTTGATTTCTTCATTTCCTACTCTAATTCCTTGGATCTCTTTCTCGGCTCTTATTGCCAAAGCTAGAGTTTCTAGTACTATATTGAATAGTAATGGTGATAGTGGGCAACCTTGTTTCACTCCTGATCTTACAGGGAAAGGTTCTAGTTTATCACCATTACATATGATGTTTACTG
This sequence comes from Sminthopsis crassicaudata, assembly GCF_048593235.1. Classification (NCBI taxonomy): domain Eukaryota; kingdom Metazoa; phylum Chordata; class Mammalia; order Dasyuromorphia; family Dasyuridae; genus Sminthopsis; species Sminthopsis crassicaudata. Next base: position 229,491,686 of record NC_133620.1, read on the forward strand.
AAGGTTTTAAATATATGCTCCTTATTATTTTAAGGAATAGTCCATTTATTCCTATACTCTCAAGCGTTTTTAGTAGGAATGGATGTTGGATTTTATCAAATGCCTTTTCTGCATCTATTGAGATGATAATATGGTTTTTATTAATTTGATTATTAATATGGTCAATTATACTAATAGTTTTCCTAATATTAAACCAGCCCTGCATTCCTGGTATAAATCCCACTTGGTCATAGTGTATTATCCTGGGGATGATTTTCTGAAGTCTATTTGCTAATATCTTATTTAAGATTTTAGCATCAATATTCATTAAGGAAATTGGTCTATAGTTTTCTTTCTCAGTTTTCGATCTACCTGGTTTAGGTATCAGTACCATGTCTGTGTCATAGAAGGAATTTGGTAGGACTCCTTCAATCCCTATTTTTTCAAATAGTTTACATAGCATTGGAGTTAGTTATTCTTTAAATGTTTGGTAGAATTCACCTGTAAATCCATCTGGTCCTGGGGACTTTTTCTTAGGAAGTTGGTTAATAGCTTGGTCTATTTCTTTTTCTGAAATGGGACTATTTAGACTACTTACTTCTTCCTCTGTTAATCTGGGCAAGCTATATTTTTGAAGGTATTCTTCCATTTCATTTAAGTTATCGAATTTATCGGCATAAAGTTGAGCAAAGTAGCTCCTAAGTATTGTTCTAATTTCCTCTTCATTAGTGGTGAGTTCACCCTTTTCATTTTCAAGACTATCAATTTGCTTTTTCTCTTTCCTTTTTTTAATCAGGTTTACTAAGGGTTTGTCTATTTTGTTGGTTTTTTCATAAAACCAACTCTTAGTTTTATTAATTAATTCAATAGTTTTTTTACTTTCAATTTTATTAATCTCACCTTTTATTTTTTGAATTTCAAGTTTTGTGTTTGTCTGGGGGTTTTTAATTTGTTCCTTTTCTAGCAATTTTAGTTGTAAGCCCAATTCGTTGGCCCTCTCTTTCTCTATTTTATGCAAGTAGGCCTGTAGAGATATGTAGGCCTGTAGAGATATAAAACTTCTCCTTATTACTGCTTTGGCTGTATCCCACACATTTTGGTATGATGTCTCATTATTGTCATTTTCTTGGGTGAAGTTATTAATTATGTCTATGATTTGCTGTTTTACCCAATCATTCTTTAATATAAGAGTATTTAGTTTCCAATTATTTTTTGGTCTATTTTCCCCTGGCTTTTTATTAAATGTTATTTTGATTGCATTATGGTCTGAAAAGGATGCATTTACTATTTCTGCCTTACTGCATTTGATTTTGAGGTTTTTATGCCCTAGTATATGATCAATTTTTGTATAGGTTCCATGAACTGCTGAGAAGAAAGTATATTCCTTTCTGTCTCCATTTAGCTTTCGCCAAAGATCTATCATATCAAACTTTTCTAGTATTCTATTTACCTCTTTGACTTCTTTCTTATTTATTTTGTGGTTTGATTTATCTAATTCTGAGAGTGCAAGGTTGAGATCTCCTGCTATTATAGTTTTGCTATCTATTTCTTCTTGCAGCTCTCTTAATTTCTCTTTTAAGAATTTAGATGCTGCACCACTTGGTGCATACATGTTTAATATTGATACCGCTTCACTATTGATGCTTCCCTTTAGCAGGATATAATGCCCTTCCTTATCTCTTTTAATTAGATCAATTTTTGTTTTTGCTTGATCTGAGATGAGTATGGCTACTCCTGCTTTTTTGGTTTTGCCTGAAGCATAATAGATTCTGCTCCACCCTTTTACTTTTAGTTTGAATGTCTCATCCTGTTTCAGGTGTGTTTCCTGTAAACAACATATAGTAGGATTCTGACTTTTAATCCAGTCTGCTAACTGCTTCCTCTTTATGAGGCAGTTTGCCCCATTCACATTTATGGTTAGAAGGACTAATTCTATATTGCTTGCCATCCTATTAACCCCTGCTTATGCTTTTCCCCTTTCCTTCCCTTTTACCCTCCTATCCAGTATTAAACTGGTAAACACCACTTGCTTTTCACAGCCCTCCCTTTTTAGGATCCCTCCCCCACCTTAAAGATCCTCCCCTTATTTTACCCCTTTTCCTCGAAATTACTGTATTCCCTTCCCCTTAGCTTACTCCTTCCCTTTCACTTTTCAATGAAGTGGAAGAAGTTTCACCATAAATCGAATATGTCTATTGATACACGCTATGTTCATCTCCCTCCTTTCTTTCTCTCAGATATAATAGGTTACCTTTGCCTCTTCATGAGATGTAGTACCACCACTTTATACTTTTTTATGATATAATCTCCTTTCCACCTCTAGTTTCTAAGACAAATTGTACATATGTTCTTTACATATTTTTTTGACAGAAGTATAGTTCTCAAGATTTCTTTTTACCTTTTTAGAAATCTCTTGAGTTCTGTATTTGAAGATCAAACCTTTTCTGTAGGTCTGGTTTTTTCATCAAAAATAGATGGAATTCATTTATTTTGTTAAATGTCCATCTTCTTCCCTGGAAAACGATGCTCATTCTTGCTGGGTAAGTTATTCTTGGCTGCATACCAAGTTCCTTAGCCTTTCGGAATATCATGTTCCAGGCCCTGCGTTCTTTTAATGTGGACGCTGCTAGATCCTGGGTTATCCTTATTGTGGATCCTCCATATCTGAATTGTTTTTTTCTAGCAGCTTCCAATATCTTTTCCTTTGTCTGATGGTTCTTGAACTTGGCCACTATATTTCTTGGCGTTTTGATTTTAGGGTCCCTTTCAGTAGGTGATCGATGAATTTTTTCAATGTCTATTTTACCAACGTCTGGGCAGTTCTCTTTGATAATTTCCTCGAAAATGGTGTCCAAGCTCTTTTTTTCCTCCCATTTTTCAGGGAGTCCGATTATTCTCAAATTGTCTCTCCTGGATCTGTTTTCCAGGTCTGTTGTCTTTCTGGTAAGGTACTTGACAGTCTTTTCAATTGTTTCATTTCTCTGGTTTTGCTTGACTCCCTCTTGGTTTCTCCTTGAGTCATTCATTTCTACTTGTTCCAGTCTAATTTTCAATGATGTATTTTCTTCACTCACTTTTTTTATATCTCTTTGTAATTGTCCAATTGAGTTTTTATCTTCTATGGAATTTTTTTCCATTTTATCCATTTTATTTTTTAGAGAGCTGATTTCTTTTTCCAGCTCACTAATCCTGTTTTCCTTGGAGTTGTTTACCTTTTCCAGCTCACTAATCTTGTTTCTCAATGATTTGATTTCTTTATCCACTCTGTCTTTGAATGCATGGGATGACTTCTCCAGGCTCTCTTGCCAAGCTTCCCTTTCCTTTTCCCATGTCTCTTCCAGCTCTCTTGTGAGAGCCTTTTTGATTTCCTCTATGAGGTTCTTTTGTATTGAGGAGCAGCTTATATCCCTCCCAGGGGATACATCTGGGGACAGTCTGTTCCCAGTCTCCTCAACATTTGAAGTCTGCTCCCTCTCCACACAGAAGCTGTCAATGGTTAGAGCCCTTTTGAATTTTTTGTTCATTTTGTCAGAGTAGGAATCAAAGAAAACAAACTGACAAGAGAAACAATTGGTCTGTTTTGCGGGGGATGGGGCTGGATGGTATTAATTGGCTTCCTCTACAGACTGGGGGTAGGGCAGCAGAGAGCCACTAACAGAACAGCAATGACTGTACTGAGTCTGCGCTCTGAGGCTCTGAGAACGCACCGAGTCAGTCCAGGTGGGGGTTGGGGGTGGCCGGGCTCTGAGAGACGCTGGCTTTCTGGGGTTTTAATCTTCACCTCCCGTGTTTACACCCTCTCCACCGCTCCTGGCTTGCTGCCAAGACGGAGCATCCACACTGGGGCAAAAGCCCTTTCACAGAAACGGCAGAGATCACACCCCTCCCCCTCTGGTCTGAGCTGTGTGAGCTGCCTGTCTTGCTCTGGCTGTCTGCCCTCAGTCTGCGCCCAGTCTGATTGACCCTCCCCCGAGCAAACACAGACCTTTTCTGGCGACTTTCAAGGATGTCTTCTCTTGGTGATAATTTGTGGATTTCTTTCTGGGTCAAGCATTAAGTCAGAGGCTTGTCATGAAGTAAGTTCTGAGAGAAAACGAGGAGCTCAAGCAGCTGTCTGCCTCCACGCCGCCATCTTGGCCGGAAGTCTCACATGCTGTTTTTATATTCTTTTTGCCTATAAGGTCCATAGTTGGATTCCAGAATAACTTCTTGACGCCAAAGTTAATCCAAACCATTCTAGCTCTGAACCACTTCTTTGTTAACAAAAATCCAAATTGATGTTGTAGGGCAGGGTTTCTCAAACTACGGCCCATGGGCCAGATGTGGCCCACTGAGGACGTTTATGTGGCCAACTAGGTTATTGCAAAATCAGACCAGAAGTGACCTTCAACCTAAACTCACATTAGCAATGCACACTTCCAGCACTGGGCTGAGGTGGCGGAGACAGAGTGTGAGGCACTCCAACAGTCTGAGGCACAGTGAACTGACCCCCTATTTAAAAAGTTTGAGGACCACTGTTGTAGGGTATTAATATGTCTCCCTAGTTCAACCAATATCCTGACCACAGATGCTTATTAAATTAAAAAAAATGGACAACTAAATAATAGGAGAAATAGTGCTCATGGCTGGATCATACCAATGTAACAAAAATGACAATACTATTAAATTAATTTACAGTTTTCCTGCTATAACCAACCAAATTATCAATATTTTTATAAAGCTAGATAAATTAGTGTAAAATCATTTAAATGAATAAAAGATCTGTAATATCAAAGGAAATAATGAAAAAAAAATTTGTAGAATTTTCTCTTTGATCTGGGGGTTTCAAAATTTAGCAATAATATTCCTATGTGTTTTCCACAATTTATCTTTTTTTTGAGATTTTTGATAATTGGTGGGTTTTTTCTACTTTTTCCTTCACCTTTCCATTCTTATTTTTCTCTTCTTAACCTAGTCCCCAGACTGGTTGTTTTTCTTATGTTTCACATTTTGTTTTTCTTATGTTTTACATTCTATTTTTTTTTTTCATTCTTTATATTTTGTGTTGTTATTTCTTAGTCTCTTATAACTTTACTGTTTTCTCTTGTCCAATTCTAATTTTTGAAGAATTAATTTCTTTTTTTAGAGTCTGTATCTCCTTTTCTAGTTGGGTTAACCTATTTAAATAATCTTCTTGTTTTTTTCTTGAATAATTCTAATTTCTCCCCATCAATCTTTTTTATTTGGTTTTTGAAGTCTTTTTGTGTTCTTATATCTTATATAAATTCTTTATGAGCAGGTAGCCTTTTAACATTACTCTTTGGGGTAGAAGAGGCTTTTTTAACTTCAGTATCTTTCTTGGAAGATGAACCCCCTAATCTTCCCTATTCCCAGAGTAAGTTGCTCTCTGCTTTCTTATTTGCCTTTTCTTTCTCTTTTTCTTTTTTTCTTTCTCTCTTCTGTCTTCTGTCTTCTGTCTTCTCTCTCTCTCTCTCTTCTCTTCTCTTTTCTTTCTTCTTTTTTAAAATGAGAACTACAAATGTGAGCACCTCTAATCTTGGGGTTGGGGAGATGGTGTCTCTAGCTTCACTTCAGTTCTCCCCTCTGACCGCAACCCCTAAACCAAAGGCTCTACCCTTCTGGCAAATGCCCCCAGACAGTAGTGTCCCTGTTCCACTGCTTCTGCACTCACCAGTTGAGCTGGTTTCTTCCTGCCCAGATGGGCATAGCATTCCTTATCTGAAGAGGTTCCCTTATTCTTCCTGGACTCAGATTTCCATTCCCTACTCCAGAAGGTGAAAGTTCCTGTAGTTGCGGTTGAGGCTACTTCTAAAACCAAGACTCCTTGCTTGTTGTTTCTGTAGAGATAACTGTGCTATCTCCACACTGGTTAAATCTCAGTCCTGGATCTTTTTTGGGGGGGTCTTCTCAGGTAATCCCAAGAGGACCCCCTGTTCTGCCCCAAGTTTTGTTTTTCTTTGGTATATGTTTACTCTGAGGTCCAATTTTGTTTTGTTTGGAGATCTTGTTTTTGTTTTGTTTTGTTTTCTATCTGGAGATCTTGGAACTTTCTGACCTATTTTCCCAAGTCCCCAGAATTCTCCCCCAAAAATGATTTTCCCAAAGCCTAGAACTAGCATTATCACCTGCCTACTTAATAAACTTTAATGGCTTCCTATTACAACCAGGATTAAATATCTGCTTCTCTTTTGGCAGTAAAAGTTTCATCTATAACCTGGCTCTTTTTACCTTGTTAAACTTCTTACACTTTATTCTTTTCCACACATGCTATGATTCATCAACATTCACATATCTGCTGTTTTTCACAACAATTAGACAGAAGGCCTGGAAGTGGCATCTTCATGATCTTAAAAGAAAAATGGAAAAAAAAGGGAAAAGAAATGCACTGAAGTGGGTTGGAGAGACACAGAAAAAGACAGAAAGAGAAATTAGGATAAATCATCTCACATAATAAGAATACTCAAGTAGAGGTCTATACAAATAAGGATAAAGAGGTGATGGCTGACAATTGAACCTCATTCTTACATGAACTGGCCAAAGGAGAGATGAACACACATAGCTGATTAAGAAATACATTAACTCAACAGAGAATAGGAGGGGAAACAGACAATTGGAAGGAAGGTAAATTAAAGAAAGAACTAGTACTAAACAAAACAAAGTTTAATGATGTGCAAAAATATTAATAACTTTCAGGTATCAAAGCATTAGAATCTGAAAGGATACACATCAAGTTGCGAATGACTGAATGGGTTGGGTATCTAGATATAATGAATTGCTGTAGTACTATAAGAAATAATCAAGGGAATGATTTCAGAGAAACTTGGGAAATTTATATAAACTGATGCAGGGTAAAGTGAAAAGAATGAAGAGAACAATTTGTGACAACAGTGACAAATTATAGAGAAAAATAGCTTTGAAAGAATTAAGAACTCTGATCCATGTAATGATCAAACAATTCCAAAGGATGATGAGACATGACATACCTTCCTTAAAGAGAAGTAGGAGATTTAGAATATAAAATAAGACATATGTCTATACTTATATGAATCCATGAAAATGTATACATACAAATATGTTTATATATGTATATGTGTATGCGTGTCAATTGTATATAGACACACATGTGTATATGTGTGCATATACATATTTACATTTTTCTTTTAGACATGGCCAAGGCAGAAATTTGTTTTGATTCACTATACATGTTTGTAACAGATTTTTTTTTTCTTCATTATCAGCTAAAGATGGGTGGGATGGGGAAAAAGAGAATAGTTTTTTGTCTACTGAAAAATAAACTTTAACTTTAAAAAAAAAAATCTATGTAAGCTAAGTTGGAAATCTTTTCAGGAAATTACTAGTATCTAGGGAGACTAGAAAAAAAATTCTTAGAAGAGGTAGAATTTTAGCAGAGACTTGAAGAAACCTGGCAATCCATTATCTCTTCTGAGCTTTTTGCTATGAGGGGCACCTATCTCCATTGTCTGATTCTCTTCTTTGCTACCAGGGATCATGCTTTTTGAAGCTACTTCTTTTATATAAAGGACATTGAAACTGTGAAACTGTGTCTGTGTTATGTATATGTCTCTACTCTCAGCTAGATATGATGTTTCATATAGTTTCTCTTCAAAGCTATATGGCTCTTATGGGGGATGAGGGATCAGGGAGAAATTCTCTCCTTTCACACAAGAGTCTACCACCATAGGCAGTTCTCAGCTTGCAATTGTTCTTACTTTTGAACTTCCCACCTCCCTGGGTATGGTAAATGTGTTTGCTTGTGGTTTAGTCAAAGAGGTCTTTACACCTCATAAAGGGACCATGTGGGATCACATCTTATTAAATATTAAGATCTCTCACATGTGACAACATTCTGTGACTTCATCTATCAACTGAGCTAAAAATGGAGGAGAGATGATAATTCTGTCTCCCTTATAGGTAAAATGAAATATGTTGATGAAATTATCTTTAAGATTCTTTCTAACTCTAATAATTATATGATCCTCTATAATTTAGATCCAATTTATTTTTAAACTTTATTTCATATTATTCTCCTGTCTACACTCTATGTTCTAGGAAAAAAAATGGATCACTAATTATTCTCTGAACTTTATCTGCCATTTTTCATCTTTCTATATTTGTTTAGGTGGTTCCTCTTACCTAAAATATATTCCTTCCTCAATTTTACCTATCAAAATCCTACCTTCCTTTCTTTTATGTACTATTTTAAAGATTCCAAGATCCCTTGTGGGAAAACTGGGACACTAATACATTGCTGGTGGAGTTGTGAAAGAATCCAGCCATTCTGGAGAGCAATTTGGAACTATGCCCCAAAAGTTATCAAACTGTGCATACCTTTTGACCCAGCAGTGCTACTACTGGGCTTATATCCCAAAGAAATACTAAAGAGCGGAAAGAGACATATATGTGCCAAAATGTTTGTGGCAGCTCTTTTTGTTGTAGCTAGAAACTGGAAGATGAATGGATGTCCATCAGTTGGAGAATGGTTGGGTAAATTATGGTATATGAAGGTTATGGAATATTATTGCTCTGTAAGAAATGACCAGCAGGAGGAATACAGAGAGGCTTGGAGAGACTTACATCAACTGTTGCTGAGTGAAATGAGCAGAACTAGAAGATCACTGTACACTTCAACAACAATGCTGTATGAGGATGTATTCTGATGGAAGTGGAAATCTTCAACATAAAGAAGAGCCAACTCACTTCCAGTTGATCAATGATGGACAGAGGTAGCTACACCCAGAGAAGAAACACTGGGAAATGAATGTAAATTGTTAGCACTACTGTCTATCTACCCAGGTTACATGTACCTTCGGAATCTAATGCTTATTGTGCAACAAGAAAATGGTATTTACACACATGTATTGTATCTAGGTTATATTGTAACACAAGTAAAATGTATGGGATTGCCTGTCATCGGGGGGAGGGAGTAGAGGGAGGGGGGGGATAATTTGGAAAAAGGAATACAAGGGATAATATTATTAAAAATATATATAATAAAAATTATTATTAAAAAAAAAAGATTCCAAGATCCTTGCCTTAGTGCTTTTCCTCTTATGTCAAATAACCTTGTGTGTATATATGTATATATGCATTCATAATGCATCAAAAGCTCCTTAAAGGCAGAAGTTGTTTATATCTTTCTATCTCTAGGGTCTAATGTGGTATCTTGTACATAGCATATTTGTTGACTTGAATTACATGCTATGTTTAGAATTGAGATAGAGATAGCAAAGGGAGTATTTCTTTTTTTTAAAACTTTAATTATAGCTTTTTATTGACAGAACAAAATCATGGGTAATTTTTACACCATTTTTCCTTGCACTCACTTCTGTTACAACTTTTCCCATCCCTCCCTCCACCCCCTCCCCTAGATGGCAGGTAGTCATATACATGTTAAACATATTAAAGTATTTCCTAGATACAATATATGTGTGCAGATCCGTACCGTTCTCTTGTTGCACAAGAAAAAATGGATTCAGAAGGTAAAATTAACAGTTTACACTCATTTTCCAGTGTTCCTTTTCTAGATGTAGCTGATTCTGTCCATCATTGATCAATTGGAATTGGATTAGCTCTTCTCTATGTTGAAGATATCCACTTCCATCAGAATACATCCTCATACAGTATCATTGTTGAAGTGTATAATGATCTTCTGGTTCTGCTCGTTTCACTTAGTATCCGTTGATGTAAGTCTCTCCAAGCCTCTCTGTATTCCTCCTGTTGGTCATTTCTTACAGAATAACAATATTCCATAACATTCATATACCATAATTTACCCAACCATTCTCCAATTGATGGACATCCATTCATCTTCCAGCTTCTAGCCACTATGAAAAGGGCTGCCACAAACATTTTGGCACATACAGGTCCCTTTCCCTTCTTTAGTATTTCCTTGGGATATAAGCCCAGTAGTAGTATGGCTGGGTCAAAGGATATGCACATTTTGATAACTTTTTGGGCATAATTCCAGATTGCTCTCCAGAATGGTTGGATTCTTTCACAACTCCACCAACAATGCATCAGTGTCCCAGTTTTCCAACAGCCCCTCCAATAGTCATCATTATTTTTTCCTGTCATCTTAGCCAATCTGACAGGTGTGTAATGATATCTCAGAGTTGTCTTAATTTGCATTTCTCTGATCAATAGTGATTTGGAACACTCTTTCATATGAGTGGAAATAGTTTTAATTTCATCATCTGAAAATTGTCTGTTCATATCCTTTGACCATTTATCAATTGGAGAATGGTTTGATTTCTTATAAATTAAAGTCAATTCTCTGTATATTTTGGAGATGAGGCCTTTATCAGAACCTTTAACTGTAAAAATGTTTTCCCAATTTGTTACTTCCCTTCTAATCTTGTTTGCATTAGTTTTGTTTGTGCAGAAGCTTTTTAATTTGGTGTAATCAAAATGTTCTATTTTGTGATCAATAATGGTCTCTAGTTCTCCCTTGGACACAAACTCCTTCCTCCTCCACAAGTCTGAGAGGTAAATCATCCCATGTTCCTCCAATTTATTTATGATTTCGTTCTTTATGCCTAAATCTTGGACCCATTTTGATCTTATCTTAGTATGTGGTGTTAAATGTGGGTCCATGCCTAGTTTCTGGCATACTAATTTCCAGTTTTCCCAGCAGTTTTTGTCAAATAATGAATTCTTATCCCAAAATTTGGGATCTTTGTGTTTGTCAAACACTAGATTGCTATTTTTATTCACTATCTTGCCCTGTGAACCTAACCTATGCCACTGATCAACTAGTCTATTTCTTAGCCAATACCAAATGGTTTTGGTGACTGTTGCTTTATAATACAGTTCTAGATCAGGTACAGCTAGACCACCTTCACTTAAGTTTTTTTTCATTACTTCCCTTGAAATTCTCAATCTTTTGTTGTTCCATATGAATTCTGTTGTTATTTTTTCTAGGTTATTAAAATAGTTTCTTGGAAGTCTGATTGGTATAGCACTAAATAAATAGATTAGTTTAGGGAGTATTGTCATCTTAATTATACTCGCTCGGCCTATCCAAGAGCACTGAATGTCTTTCCAATTATTTAAATCTGACCTTATTTTTGTGGCAAGTGTTTTGTAATTTTGCTCATATAATTCCTGACTCTCCTTTGGTAGATATATTCCCAAATATTTTATACAATCGACTGTTATTTTGAATGGAATTTCTCGCAAAGGAAGTATTTCAAGAAAGACAACTAGCAGTAAGAAAGGCTTGAAAATGAAAGTGGGCATGATGATATATATAAAGGATAGCAAAGAAGCAGGGCTGCTGGAGAGGTTTATATTAGCAAGTTGTAGGGGAAAAAAAGATGGACAGGTAGGATAGAACCATTTAGACAGTGGGGATTGGAGCAGAGAAAAGAACTTCAATAGCAAACTAAGGAGTTTAGATTTTATCTCTTGAAAACTTTTGTATAGGAGAGTAATATAAGCAGAATAATAAAAGGAGACCAGCATTTTGAAAAGTTGCTTTGTTACTACTGTGTAGAACGAACTGGGCGGAGAGACAGAAAGACAGGCAGACAGATAGAAAGGAGAGAGACCGAGATAGAGTGAGTGAGCCAGCCACTGGGAATCTACTTTAATATCTGAAGCATGAGATAGAGTGGCAGTGAGCAACAAAGGAACAACATGGATATGAGACTTTACAAAGGAATAATTGACAAGACATGGTGAGGTGATTGATTGGAGAAAAGAGAAGGATAAAACCACGTTGACTCTGGGGTTTTGAGCCTGAATAACAGGGATATGGTAGCAACTATTGACAAAAACAAGGAAGTCAAGAGGAAGGGCAGGAAAGACAAATTCAGAGCTGGTTCTTAGGGCTCTTAGTATAATAGAACTTAGAACAAAAAGAACTTTGGTTCTTAGTATAATAATGAAAAAAGATTACTGACTCAGGAGTCAGAGAAAATGGGTTTAAATCTCATCTCTGACTATAAACAGCTGTCTGAACTTCTGTAGCATTGTGCAATGGAGAGGACATCAGAATTGGAATCAGGAAGTGCCTCAGCACTTAGTTGAGGGGGGTATTGGGCAAATAGCTTAAAAACTCTGTGTAGTTTCCTCATTTTATTTTTTAAAATAGTATGCAAAGATAATTCTTAGCATTCATTTTTACAAGATTTTGAGTTCCAAATTTTTCTCCTTTCCCCCCCTCTTCTTCCCTATTCCTAATTTGATATAGGTTATACAAGTGCTATCATGTAAAACATTTGTTCATATCAGATACAATTGTGAAAGACTAAACAGACCAAAAAGCAAAAATAATAAAGTAAAAAAAAATATATGCTTTGATCTGCATTCAGAGTCCATCAGTTCTTTATCTGGATGTGTATAGCATTTTCCTTCCTGAGTCCTTTGTACTTGTCTTGCATCATAGGTTAATGAGAAGTATCAAGTCATTCAAAGTTGATCATCATACAATGTTCTTGATACTATGTACAATGTTTTCCTGGTTCTGCTCATTCCACTTTGCATCAGTTCATAAAAATTTTTCCAGGTTTTTCTAAAATCTGCCTGTTAATCATGTCTTATTGCACAATTACATTTATATAACACAGTTTGTTCAGCCGTTCCTCAATTGATGAGCATCCCTTCAATTTCCACTATTTTGCCACCACAAAAAGGGCTGCTACAAATATTTTGCATATGTAAGTCTGTAGCGTGCTGTTGTCTCCAGAAGCTGCCGATCGCTCTCTGGGAAGAGATCTGCTGTGTCTACTCAAATCTCTCAGACAGATTCTTCTTCCTGTAGTGAACCGTTGTCTTCAGGCAGTTGCTGTTAACTCTTGTCCAGAGAAGTGACTTCCCTTCCTGCAGAGAGCCCCGTCAGGCCTGATGTAATGCAGAGACCTCTCCTATCTCTGGAGTGGTGTCCTCTTTTACCCTCCCAGAGAATGGGCGTGAGATAATGCAAGGGCTTCTGGGAAGAACCACTTCAACCAATGAGCTTGCTCCTTCTAGGATTCCTAAGGTGTAAATTCCCTTTACAGGTCTGAGCCAGAGAACTGTCAAGTCAACCTGAGTTCTCACCTTGTAATTGTCCAGACAACCTCAGTTCTCACCTAGTAATCCTAACATAAGTCCTTTTCCATTTTTCATGATTTCTTTGGGATACAGACTAGTAATGCTATTTCTGGATCAAAGAATATGCACAGTTTGGTTTCCCTTTGGACAGTTTCAAATTGCTCTCCAGAATGGTTGAATCAGTTTGCAATTCCATCAACAATGCATTAATGTCCCAATTTTTCCACATCCTCTCCTATATTTATCATTTTCTCTTTTGGTCACATTAGCCAGTCTGATAGGTAATACCTCAGAGTTGTTTTAATTTGTATTTCTCTAACCAAAAGTGATTTAGAGCACGTCTTCATAGGCCTATAGATAGCTTTGATTTTGTCAGGTAAAAACTGCCTGGTCAATATCCTTTGAGTATTTATAAATTGGGGAATGACTTGTATTCTTATAAATTCAGTTCTCTATACATTTGAGAAATAAAGCCTTTACCAGAGATATTTGCTGTTAAGATTGTTTTCCAGCTTTCTGCTTACCTTCTAATCTTGGTTGCATTGGTTTTGTTTGTGCGAAAGCATTCTAATTTAATATAGCTAAAATGATCTATCTTACATTTTGTAATGCTCTCTAACTTTTTGATAATAATCCTATAACTTGCTTAACTTCTTTAAGAATTTGTATGTTTTACTATTTTGTGTATATATGTTTAGAACTGATTCTATGGTACCTTTCAGCAACATGTAGTTTCCTTCCTTATCTCTTTCAATTAGGTTTATTTTTGCTTTTGTTTGTCTGAGATCAGGATTTCCATCCTTACTTTTTAAACTTCAGCTGAAGCATAATATATTTTGCTCCAGTCCCTTATCTTTACTCTGTGTGTTTCTCTCCATTTCAAGTATGTTTCTTATGAACATCATATTATAGAATTCCATGCAGCCAAGAATAAGTTAGGTAAAATGAGCATATTGTAGGATTCTGATTTTTGATCCACTTTGCCATCTGCTTCCATCTTATGAGTGAGTTCATCCCATTCACATTTACAGTTATGACTACTTACTCTATATTTCACTTTCCCCTCCAGAGTCATCTGGGTCCAGTGACAAGACTTAGATCAAGATGACTGGAGATGTCCCTCGATGCAGAGGGACACTTTGGCCTTTTAAAGCTAAAGTCTTCCACAAGTCTCAGTTTGATTGAGGTGACACCTCAATTGAAGCACAGAATCTCTTCTTTCACCTAGTCCAAAAAATCTTAATGAATAAATGAATCAATAAATCGGGGAGGAGAAGACCCTCAAGGTTTGTGGTCAAAGCAGGAATGACTGCTATTTATATTCAATGAGCAAAACAGGATTCTAACAATGCTCAAATGGGACTTGATCTAGGACCTATTGGTGGTCAATTAGTATCAGAAACTGATTTTGGTTTAAGGTGTACTCCTTAAACCAGGGAGGGAGGAAGGGAGGAAGGGAGGGAAGGAAGAGAAGGAAGGAAGGAAGAAAAGAAGGGAGGGAGGAAGAAAGGAAAAGAAGGAAGGAAGAAGGGAAGGAAGAAGGGAAGGAAGGAAGAGAGGGAAGAAGAGAAGGAAGGAGGAAAGGAAGAAAGAAGGAAGGAAGAGAGGGAAGGAAGAGAGGGAAGGAAGGAAAAGGAAGGAAGAGAGGGAAGGAGGAAGAGAGGGAAGAAAGAAAAAGGAAGGAAGAGAGGGAAGGAGGGAGGAAGGGATGAAAGGAGGGAAGAAAGGAGGGAAGAAGGAAGAAAGAGGAAGGGAGGGAAGAAGAGATGGAGGGAGGGAGAGTGGAAGAGAGGGAAGGAGAAAGGGAGGGAGGAAGGAAAGGAGAAAGGGAAGGAGGAAAGGAGGGAGGGAAAAGGTAAGGGAAGAAGGGAGGGAGGGAGGAAGGGAGAGAGGAAGGGAGAGAAGGGAGGGAAGAAGGGAGGGATGGAAGGAGGGAGGAAAGGAGGAAGTTAGAGAGGAATGGAAGGAAGGAAGGAAGGAAGGAAGGAAGGAAGGAAGGAAGGAAGGAAGGAAGGAAGGAAGGGAAGGAAAGAAGGAAGAGGAAGGGAGGGAGGGAGAGATAGAGGGAGAGAGGGAAGAAGGAAGGGAGGGAGGAAGAGATGGAGGGAGGGAAGGAGGTAGAGAGAAGTCTTCCAACTGACCAATTCCATGCTAGCTTTATTCACAGAGGTTGTTGTTTGTCCTTCATTTATTTATTTATTTGTTTGTTTGTTTGTTTGTTTAGATTTTTGGACTAATTATTTTCAGTATAGAAGGATTAATATCCATGGCTAACCAAAAGAATAAGGACTATTGTTTTTAGAACCTGAAGTATATAGGGGCAATGGTCCAGTAGAGATTAAGCTGAAAAGATGTGACAAATGACCCAAATCTCTGCTGGCACTGAAAGTAAAGGGGAGGATTTAGCAATTATCTGATTCATGTGATTAATGTAGACAGTCAAACCAGATAACTGCCAAAATATTTAAGTAGGGACTGAGATACTTCATTTCTCTGTATTGATCAAATTATGCAGATAATTTTCCAGATCTTCTGGAAGTCTTCCTTAAAACTTTTATTTCAAAGACTGATTTGACTAAATATGCATAATTGAAAAATTTTAGGTCAAGTTTAAAAAGTATAATTGACTAAGTTACTAGTTGTTATTTAATAAAACAGAAACAAAACTGAAAATGTGTTTTAGCTATTATAGCATGTTTTCTTACAATTAATAAAGCATTATGGAAGCCTTTAACATAATAAACTTTTAAAAATTTAATTGACATGTTTCATTTTTATATCACTGTCACTTCTCAAAATATTCATTTTCCAATTCAGAAAGTTTTCATTATAATAACACATGAAAAAGAAAGATGAAAAAAGTGCAGAAAAATAAAATTATTCATCAGATAAGTTCTACAGTATATACAGTGTTCTGTAATGATAGCTTCCCATCTTTGCAAAGAATAAAATATCTTTTAAGGTCCTTTTTTAAACAAAAATGATGCAGTTCTTATAAATTTTTAAATGCCTTAATGTAGTCATTTTGTTTTTAAAAATCTATTATTGAATAATACAAATGCAAAATATCCCTTTAAAATAAAATAAAAACAAAACATATTGAAGCTTAACATTCCCTTTTGCTCCTCTTCTCCCACAATGCATACCTGCTAAATTAAAGGGGGAAAAGCACCGACTTATTTTTTAAGTGAAAATATTTTCAAGGAATAGCGTTCAAAACAAAAGCTTGGTACTGTCTAATATAGGACTTCAGTTTAAGTTATGCTCTTTAGAAATGAGCAATTTACCATAATGACTATTTGAACTTAGAGCCACATTCTTTTAATTTGATTAGGCTATTAGTGAATTATCCATATTGAAGATTATTCAAGTTAACTGCTATTCTTTTTATTTCTTTCTGACCATTCGTGGCCAATTCCTGTCTCTTTAGAATCACCAGCAAAGAATGACCTTTGAAAGGGAGGAGATGAAGTATTTATCTGTCTTCCTGTCAGATATAAGGGAAGTGCTGCATTCATTCATTTGTTAGGTTGAGAAACTCATTCAGTTGAATAATTTAGATTTGGGGGTTTCTTAAGTGTCTGCAGTTTTCAATGGCTCCCCCATTAGACTCTGAATTTTTTGAGAGCAGGGACTTTTTTTATTGCCTTTCTTTGTAACTTCAGCACTTAGCACAGTACCTGGCATATATGTAGGTCTTTTTAATTGATTGACAGCAAAGAGTTAGGGGTAATTTTTATTTGTTAAAGTGGTGGCCTAACAACAATATACAAAAGGTCATAGTAACATGATGGATTTTAAATTATAAAATGAAGATTAATGTAAGAAAACCCACTTGTATTAAATGTAAATACAATCTATAAGTAAAGCTTGGGAGGGGGTGAGAAGGTTTAATTCAGCCTAAAAGCCAGTTAGTTCAACAACTCTTGGAGTACTCTGTACTTTTCTGTTTCTCCAAATTGGTTTTGGGAGAAGTGCTATTCAAATGCTCTTTAAAATGCTATATAGATGCATTCTGATTATGGGAGTTCCATTAGTGAAGTAGAAAGAACATTGATCCTGCAGCCAGAGATCTCAGTTCAAATTCTGTCTTTGATACTTATTTCCTGGGGCTTTGCACAAGGGAAGGAGGAGAGAGGAACAGGTTCTGTGTTAAGCATTTTACAAATCCTAATAATACCCTGTTATTATTACTTCCATTTTACAGATGATGAAACTGAGGCATTTAGCAGTTAAAGGACTCTCCCAAGGTCATACAAATGGTAAGTGTCTGAAGCCATATTTGAATTCAGTTATTTTTTACTTTAGGGCTAGTATTCTATATTCTGTCACTTAGCTGCCAAATCATTTCATCTGCCAGTCTCAGTTTCTTCATCTATAAAGTGAAGGGTTTGATCTCTAATGATCCCTTTCAGCTCAAAATCTCTGGCATAATATGTTACCTTTAATAGGTTTGCAAAAATAGACACTTAAGAATGGAAATGAAGACAGATGAAAAGTATATTGTAGTTGAAATAAATATTTTGTTTAGTCTTGTCTAATTCCTTATGTTGTGTGCACTTGTGTATGTGTGTCTATGTATGTGTGTATGCACATGCACAGTGAAAAGGTGATTCTTGAAATGATTTGGTATTTGTAAATCATGACTGAGACACATAATAGGTATCAAGCCAGTTTCTACTCACACTTTCTAGTTTATCTCTAGTTCTTAACTATTCCTAAACATATGTCAGTGTTGATGGCAATTTTTCCTTTGATATGAATGCACCATGGTAGAATTCCTCTATGTGAAAGATTCCTTTTGAAGTTTGTAAAGTTATCAGTTACAAAGTAACTGAAACAGACTGATGCCTTTCACATCCTGGGCGATTCTTCTACCTAGGTATATCCACATAGCAAATATACCTAATATCTTAGTTAGTCTGATTCTGCATGTAGCCCAAATTTATTAGAATTCTCTTCTTGGACAATCAAAACAGAAAGCAGAAAGAATAAGAAAAAGGGAAAAGGAAAATCTTTAGATCTTTCATAAAGATGGTTAGCTCTATAACCTACCACTTGCAGACTCTTCAAAGTATTACACAAAGTTTCATAGATTTCACAAAACCATGCAGCAATTATTATAGTTGTATTTTAAAGCATAGACTATTCAAAAACAACTTTTTTATGTAAGCCATATTACCAAGTTAAATTAAGAATCATAAATTCCATTATTACCAAAAATATCAGTATATATCCTGTGCTTTTATAAACAGTTGATATGTTTACAACATTGCAATAATGAGCTTTAATAGAAAAAGTTTAGTTCCATTTTTAAACAATAAAGAGCTATAGATAAAGCAAAGTACTTTGGAATAGAAGAAAAGAATGTGACAAAGAGATATTACATATAACCATTATAGACATTTATGAAACTTTAGACCCAATATAAAATAACTTAGAATTGCACATGCCTAAACCATAAGCCTTTTGGAATTTGTAGCATGCATAACATGTCTGAGGGAAACAGGGATCCTAATAAGCTGCATTTCATATGTAAGGATATCCATGACTATAGAGCACATGTAAGTTGCCCTACCAATGAATATGGATTTGTGTTAATCTTTCTCACTCACTGATACAGCCAGGAATGTATGGATGGCTGTTTGAGTTTAGTAGTAAAGTGGGGATACACAAAGCTAACTGAATCATATGAACTCAGGAGGAATGTAAGTTCTAGAAGGCAGATGGTTCCAGTTTTATATCCCTAGTTATAGAGTAGGTACTTAATAAGTGCTTATTGAATTTAATTGAAATGGGAATTGAACATGACTTCATCAGTTCTCTAACCACATGAACTATTTAATCTCCCAGATAGATTTACACCCATCAACATAAATTTCAAGAGTTTAATTCTTTCTTTTCCATAAAGATACAACTTTTGTTTTACAGGAAGGACTTCACATTACATGCATGACAAAGTCTAAGATATAAAATTACCAAATATTTGAATAATATGACACTGACTCAATGCAACTTCTCAGAAATATTAATGCTGTGAATAAAATAACCAAAATCTTTTGTAAGTGCACCTAGTGGCCCATGAATAATCATCTTAATATTTATGGTTTTAAAAAGGATAACTGTCTAGACCCTATACTGCATATAGAATAATTAATAAATTCCTTTTCTCCATTAGATATGACAGTCTCAAGGGTTCTAATTTTAGCAATTAGAGTTAGTGAAAAGAGAGCTAAAATATGAATCAAAAGACTTCAAGCTATAAAATAAAGGGGGCTGGAGATATAACCTCAAAAGGTCTCTTTAGCCCTATCATCATTATTTCTTGATCTAGTTATATAGACCCAGTTTTGCCCTAGAGTACTGATTACCTAAGAGGATTTTTAGGATTCCTTACAACCAAAAAAAAATATTAATTTTGTTCCCTGTCAAGTCTACATAAATGTAGACTTGAAAAATATAAATGAAAGTATTACATGAATAGATCACAACAAAGACATGATTAATAAACTATTCAAATTAAAGCACTACAAAAGCTAGTTTATTTTATAACAAAAATCTGCAAAAAACAGAATACAAAATTAACTGGTACATGGTAACCAAAAAGAACTACTTGTCCTCTATGCAGAGGTGAAAGGATCTCATGCACAGTACAGAGAGCTTATTATCTTAAACCAATTATTTCTAGTGTATCAATCAAGTGTACTGTGACCAGTGTTGCTGACAGATTTTAAAAGAAGGCTGTCAAGGTATTTTTCCTACATTACTTAGAAATGTAATTCCCTCCTTTCATAATGCTCTTAAAGAAACTATAATCTGATTCTTACTTATATCTTTTTTCATTGTATAGCATTGTTCCGAAGACTGGAAGAGGCTTAATAGTTTTAGGGGCATGAGGAAATCTTAAGTCAGCTTGTTTTTCATTTCTATAAATAGAAACACTGTATCTTAAAATGAAATCACAGGTTATGAATTAAAACAAGCTAACTAAGAATTAAGATTGTATAAACTGAAATTTTAATCCGTTAACAGTTACAGTGTATAAGATAAAGTTAAATTGTATAAATAATAGAAACATTGGACTAAAAGGCATGCTTTCATAGAAGGATTCAGAATATCCAAGAATATGATTTCCCCAATCTTCCTTTTAAACCTATATTAGCAAAAAAATTATATATATAAATATATACATATATATATATTTCTTCTTCTAATCAAATGTTCAAATAATTAGAAATTGGGGACAATGAAGAACTTCATCAGTATGTATGTATCGGTATCAGTATGGTTCTCTCTGCTTTGATAATTTATATTAATTTTTTTGACAGCTAACTTATTTTCATTTACAGAGTCAGGACAAAAATGCTTAACCTCCTACTTGAAAGCTCTTAACCAGTATTAGTTATTCAATGCTCTTCTTAGCCACCATTTATTTATCTTCCTGATAGTACAATTACAACAAAGTAGTTAGTAGAAATGCCAAAGGAAATGAGAAAAATTTATGTCATTTATAATAGAGATTTGTTGGGTATTTAATGGACTTAAATTGGGGCAGTTGGCAAATAAATATGTAAATATTTCAATAATTTCACATAAATGAACTTCATAATGAATTTTTCACTTTTGTCTCTGAAAACTGTTACTCTTAGAAGTGTTCTATAAACAACGTTGACAAATCAAATGTCTACAATCAAATGCTTATATGTGCCCTGATATTAATTGAACATGAAACTTAGAAAAAGGCAATTATATGCATTACAAATATATTTAAGATTTTCATTTTATCCTGTATTTCTTCACATTTATTGAATTTATATAGCTACTATCTTCTAAAAAGTTTAGAGGACTACATTTATTATAGGTTTTACATCATGCAGTATAATTTTTGGTTCAAATACTATTAATATTTTTAATATGATACTGTTAACTTTCAGTTAATAAGTACTGTCTAATGTCATGTATGTAGTTGGAAAGAAAATGAAGAGAAAAAAACCTAGACATATATGCAGGGGAGGAAATGATCACATGAAAAGGAAGCAAACAATGTTAACTTCCAACAGAACTAAAGTCTTGCTTTAAAAGATTTTGATTCTCATACAGGCAGTCAGATAGACAATGCCAGCTGTGCTGTCTAGTATCCCTTGCAGTTATTAACTACTGGTCCATACCTGGGCTTTCATTTGTGTAGGAAACTCAATGAACCCCTCTCCTCCCTTCCCTGTCAATGTAGATCAGCAACTGTTAGGCAATTTAGTCTAAGCAAGTTGCCGGAATTGAGAGGTTAAGATATTTTCTCAGAATCACACAGCCAATATATGTTGAAAGTGGAATTTGAATCCAGGCTTTTTTGACTCAAGACTGATCCTTTATCCACTAACCACTTCTGACCTTTTATTTCTACCTAACAATATGATACAAGTTAAACCATTCCTTCTGACAGATGTTACAGCAGATAGTGCTGGTATTTGTTTCCCATACAATTGCAGATTTGGTGCATTCCTGAACAGCTTAGTAAACTTAATGATTTGCTTAAGGTTTCTAAAAGAAATTTAATTTTAAGTATAGCTTTATAAAATTATGGTGTGTTGTAATTAATAAAACATCAATAATTCAGGAAGGCGAAGTAATGCTCTATTTCTTAGTAAATAAAGGCTCACTGACCTAGGATATGAATCATTTAAAATGAATGGCAGCAAACAATACATTTTTGCTTTTTCAAAAGTAATCATGGCTCCAGGAAATAATTCAAAACTAATGAATAAACTGATGTTTCACACAATAAATATTATTTTTAAAATCTTTGAGGAAGTTTGAAATGTTTGAATGTGCCTCTATCATTATAAACACCAAACTGAAACTAATCTACTTGGCCTTAATTTGAGAATTTCAACTTATTTCAATTCTAATTATTAAACTAATGATTTCTGAAACAGGTTTCTATAAAACACAAACTCTCAACTTTTTTTCTCATTTATGAAAACACAACAATCTATATTTATTCCATATGCATCACATTGATTAAAAAAAAAAAAAAAAAAACTACTTTAAAACACAGGAAAAAAAGAACCCTGAGACTAATACAGGCTACTTTAATTAACTAAATTTAATGATATCTTGTAAGTCAAACACATTATGAGAAATTATTTAAGGGGATTGCCTTTAAAGCTTAAATTCTTACGATAGATATAAAATAGTTACCTAATCTTTTGAAAACTAAAGGCCAAAGATTGTAAACAAAGGAGCTATACTAAATTACTTTTAAAAGAAAACCAATCAATGTTAAATACTAGGTTAAAATAAGACACTTTTACTCTTTAAAAATTAGAATGCTAAATTTAATATGAATAAAAAATTTAATAAAAAATGTCATCATTCCTGAGGATTCCAATAACAAAGGATCTGCTTTTGTCATTTGCATCATCTAAATCAAATTCTAGATGTTTCTGTCCTTCACAAAGTAATCTCTTCAAATATCAACTTACTTAGGATTTATACCCCAACTTCTTCCAACAAAGATTTTAAGAATATCATATTTTCAAATTTGTAATTTGGCTAAAGTCAACAAGCAGAACAAAGCACCTAACACTAACTAGACTTACCAGAGGGTCACTTAATCTCTCTGGACCTCAGTTTCCTCATCTATAAAATGAGGGAACTGATCTATATTGCCTCCAAATTCCCATCAAACAATTATTCAATAAGCATTTATTAAATGCCTACTATGTACCAAGCATTTGATAGAACTAGAGATAGTGATGCAAAATGACCCAGACTATATAGTAATTTTCTAAATGTACCTAAGCCTCCCACATTTTACCTTCTACACGCTCCAGTTTAAATTAAAATTCTATTGAAAAATAAAAACAAACTCAATAGAGGAGTGCCTATTTAGTTTATTTTGTGACCTTGGAAAATGTAAAAATAATTATTTTCTTAAAATAGTCGATCCCATAATGTAAAGATGTATTTTAAGCTGTTCCACATTTACATTTTATCTTTAAAGTCTTTTTTGAATGTATCACATTCTGCTCTCAGACCCCAACAAGTGATTTCACCTGTGAAACTTTATTTATTGTTAAACTCTAAAAGCAACTTCATTAAAATTTGGAGAGCAGCAAATTCAATTTGGCTGACTATACAGCAATTATTATCTATTCCTACTTTATATTGCTCAAATTGCTAGTTCTGGGTTAGTACACACTAACTTATAGATCAAGAGAAGGCAGTTTCACATAAATATTCACAGTCAATACATCTAGAATTTATTAAGCCTAACCAGATCCAATAATTCAAAAGGAATCTCTAATTTCAGTCTGTATAATAATTGTTCAAGCTATGCAATAAAGATGGCAGCATGAATAATCAGTAATTCATTAGTCTGAACTAAACCTAGTCAAACTATTTTCCCCTTACAAAGTCTAATAACAGCATACATAACTTTGACACTGCTATAGTTCTTTTAAGAACCTTTATTGGTTTAAAAAACAATTCATTCTGTTGAATCTAGAGGCATCCAGTTACATTAAAAAAAACCAAAAACAAAAACAAAAAAACAACCCCGATGTAGCTGAATGTAAACTGCTGTTAAAAGTAACTTTTTTTTTTTTCAGAGAAACTTCCTTTTTCAAAGAATCTGAGATTGGGAGTTATGTTTTGTAATATGCAGAACAGTTACTGAAGGCATGCATGTTCTCTAATTGTTTGCTCCTCTGGGTACTACTGAAAGGGGAAAAGCTTTCTAGATTCTGCAGGCAGTTTGTGGAATGAAATTGTTTTTTTTCTACAATTTAGGTACACAAGAGTAAAATCAGCATTGACAAATAAAATATGTTCTCAAAAAAAGTTGAGGCAGGTTTTGTTGAATGGTATATACAATTTCTACACCTTGTACTGTACTGTGAGAAAACCAGGCTCCAAGAAGTCCTCAATCATGCTGAAACTTGAAAAATCCCTCCAAACAAGTTCAAACAAAGTTCCAGGAACAGGTGGAGAGTGGGTGGGAAGAGGGGAGACAGCAAGTCTCTCTCTGTACAGCCAAACACTATGTGTAATTGTCCAGTGTCTTAGGTTAACAGAAAACACCAGAGAACTCTCCAAATAACATGGAGGCAGAGCTCCTGCATGGCTTCCCATCAGTCTGTGATTTCTAGAGTGAAGGGTGAAGGGTTAGCAAGCCTAGGGTGTAGTAAAGCTTAAGTCTACATCTCATGCATAGCTGTTGTCAATGCTCTGCTTTCTTCAATTTTTTTAGACATCTGAATTTGAGCTGAGGTTTGTTAACCTGGGGTCTGCATTGATTTCGTATCTGTAGTGATAACCTTCCATGTGATCCCGGCAGGCATCTCTGATGTTATATAGCCACTTTTTTATGCCTTTGCGGTTCAAATACAAAACCAGTAAGAAAATTGCTCCAATGAGGGCTAAAACTATCCCTAGAAAAACGTAAGAAGTCTGCAAAGGGTCTAGAGGGAGTGGGTCACAGTCCAGGTCAGAGCTGTTGAGTTTCACCAAGGGACGGTTCCTCATTTTCTCTGGGAAGAAGCAGGAGAGGGAGGCTTTGCCCTCCACTATGTTAGTTTCCTTCAGCCAAGCCACCATATCAGCCAGGTTACAGTCACAAAGCCAGGGATTGCTGTCTAGGTTGACCCGCAGGTTGGGCAGAGCCTGCAGCTGG
Organism: Sminthopsis crassicaudata; assembly: GCF_048593235.1. NCBI lineage: Eukaryota > Metazoa > Chordata > Mammalia > Dasyuromorphia > Dasyuridae > Sminthopsis > Sminthopsis crassicaudata. The sequence goes on from NC_133620.1 coordinate 229,516,395, forward strand.
ACCAAGGATGCATTATACAAAGCCTTGAAGGCGTTATTCCCGAGATGGAGGGTCTCCAGTTGCGTTAGGTTACCTAAGGCCAGGTTGCCCAAACCCACCAGCGAGTTGTTGTGGAGATCCAGGTGCTTGAGTTTAGGCAGGCCCGAGAACATGTCCCGAGGCAGGTAAATGAAGTTGTTGCCGGACAGCTCCAAGCGGAGTAGGTTGCCCAGAGCACCTCCACTTTGCAACGCAGCCGCCACCATGCCCACGAAACTCCGGTTGCGGAGCTGCGAGTCCCTGGGTGGGAGGATGTCGTTCAGGAACAGCTCCGAGAGGGGACTCCGACCCAAGCTGCTGGCATTGCTGACGCCGCCACCACCAGAAAAAGCAACCGGGCTGAGGTCTGCCAGGGGGTTGTGGCTGAGGTCCAGCTGGCGCAGGCTGGGCAGGTGTTCGAAGGCGCCAGCGCTCACTTCTTGCAGGCAGCTACCACTGAGGTTGAGGGTAGCCAGTTCGGTCAGGGGCGGCCGCGAGGCGAAGGCACCGGCTGGCAATATTGCCAGCTGATTGCCTGTGAAGAAGAGGGTGCGAACGTAGCGGGGCAGGTCCCCCGGCACCTCGGTCAGGTTCTTGTTAACACACTTGACTGTCCGGGCCGCCTCAGAACACTCACAGGGCGCGGGGCAATGGCCAGGGGGCGGCGGAGGTGGCGGTGGCTGAGCTGACACAGAAGAAGATGGAGAAGATGAGGAGGTGGAGGAAAATGAAGGAGACGAGGAGGAAGTACCGGTGGACGAGGAGACCCAGCCTAGGAGAACTAGCAACAGCCGGGCCAGCCGCAGTCTCCTGTCTCCGGCAGCGGCGGCGGCAGCGGGGCCCCGGGCGCACCCCCTAGGCATCGCGCTTAGCGGTCTATCCCGGGCTGGGCTGGGGGCGCTCCCCAGTAGCTAAGCGGAGCGCCAGGGGTTAGGACCCGCGGGAGGAAGGAGCTTCTAAGAAGTGAAGACAACTTTCCTTTCGTGAGTGCTTCAGCTCCCAAGGAGGAGGGAGGGACACCACAGCCTAGATAGCCAGTGCAGCGCTACCGTAGCCCCACCCCGCCCACCTCAGCCCCCAGCCTCCAGAGGGCCGCGGGATGTCTCAACACTTTGCTTATCCTTGCTTCTCTTCCCGCCGCCGCGGGTGGCACTTCCTTGGCTTTATTGTGGTCACTGCTCCCAGCCAGTATCCACAGCTCGACCTGGGACAAGGAGAACAGAAGGATGAAGAATCAATGGGAGCGGCACAGACCAAGGACTGACCCTGAATACGGGAAGTGAAAGACTAGTCAATCAATGCCTGCTCATCCCGAGAAGTTACCCTCCTGCAACCTAGACCTGGAAAGTGGGTATCACCTCCCCCAGCTCCAACGCACATCTCTTCTCTATTCCTTCCCTCTTTTCCCCTACTGGATTTAGGGCTCAAATGTACAAAGTATATAGTCTGCCTTCCTCCACTTTGGACCAGACTGGTCCCCTTGAGTCTAACTTCATTAGAAGTCCCCCAGCCCCTCTTCTTTCAAACTTCTCTGCCTCCTCTCCACTCTGTTTTCCCCCCAGCCGGCAACCTGGCTGCTTTCTGGGGGTCTCCACTCCGGCTCCTGCCTCCTCTGGGTTCCTAGTCGCGAGTGAGGGAAGTTTCAGATTACAAGAGGCTTTTTGATCTCTCAAGCTCCCTTGGCTTTCGGATTTATGGAAAGGGGATGGGAAAAGTGGGGGGGAGAGAGGAGCGCGGGGGAATTGGGCTAAAGTCTAGTGCAGCTGTCTCTCTCTCTTCCCGCTCCCTACTACCCCTCCCCCCGGGTTCCCCCTTAGGTCCCGGCTCCTCCAGAGCATGGCTGGAGAACAAAGCTGCGAAAAAGGGTTGGGCAGGGCGAAGCCGGAGATCCACCCTCACCTTCCAAATGGGCTCAAGGTGGAGAGGATGGAGTGGCCTTTTCCTTTTGCTAGTCTTGACCTACTCTCGGCACACCGGCTCGGTTCACGCTACTCACCACCTCCCAGACTTTCCCTAGCGCCTCCCGATCAAACCCAGTCTGAGTCCCGCCTGAGTCAGAGTGACTTCCCCAGCTCAGCCGGCGCCGACTCTCCGCACACCCCAGCCCCTGGCCCAGCCTCCACGGCAGGGAAAAACCAATGGCGAGGGGATATAGGGGGAGAGAAGTCGGGATCTACTTCAATGGACTTCTCTCTCTTCCCCGCTGCCTGGGGACCCCTTGCTTAGGTGGGTGCAGGGAGGTGTCATTGGGGAGCAGGATGTTTGAGATACGAACCCTCCTTTCTTTGAAAGTTAAGCATGTATTTGTAGAGAAAGGTGAGACAATTGCTTTCCCCGTCTCCCCCTCCCGAACATTCTTCCCTAGTTCCCCGTTTTGCATACTGTACTAAACCATGGAAAGGAACCAAACCTCAGTATTTGCATGTGGAGCTCACACTACTCCTCCACCTATAAAGCAGCAACTGGCTATAGATCCCAGCTGCTCAGAGAGAACTAGACGAGAAAAAAGGCAAAGAAAAAGAAGGAAATATCTGAACAAATTAGAGAGGCATCACGGAACACATAGAGAAAGAGATTCAGGACATTTTCCCAAACCATGTGGGACTTAGTGGTTGTAAACTGTGGAGAGAAAGAAGTTTTTTATAATAATTGGTCCTCCCCATACCCCCACATCCTCCTATATACATGTCTCCCATCTCCTTCCTAGGTAACCACGAAACTATGAAGAAGAAGCAGAATCCGCTTTAATTTAAAAAGTTAAGGAGGAGAAGTCTATACTTGATTATTTAGTTTTCTTCTTCCCGGAATTAAAAGCAGAGGGAAGAGAATTGCAGCCAAAGCATCTTAGAAACAAAGGGCAGAATAGCAACACCATGAGTCACAGCAAATTTATCCCTGCCTTTCCCACCAGATGTGGAACTTCTAGTTTGAATAGGGTAACTTTAGAGAATAGTTACTGGTAGAATGAAAATTCTGTATAGGGGAAAAAACACCTGGTGAAAAAGCGTTCCTAGGTATGAGGAATTTGCTAGTATAAAAGGGAATTTAATAGTAAATTGGGGGGAAAAGTCTTTGCTACTCAAGAATTTATCTCTTGCTCTCTGTCTTTGCCATATTTTTTATACCAACAAATATCTAAAGTAAATGTTTCCTTAGGATTCCTTAGGACATTTTGGTTTAAACCCTCAAATAGAAATTAGGAAAGACTGGTAGAAATCTTAAGATCTGGGCATTAAATGAAATATATTTGCTCTCCACAATGATCATGTGGGCTTTACCATGAAAAAATAAATGTGGAAGAGAGAAATAGCATTCTTAAACAGAGACAGTATGAGTTATTGAAGTAATTGCCAGACAACTCCAGGGGAAAGTATCAAGAGATTGTAGAAATTTAAGACAATATGCTAAATAGCATGTTATAGTAGATAAGTCACTAAGTTTGGAATTCTGCAAATTCTGCAAATGACCAGGAGAAAAACTTCAAATATCAATGGAAAACAATTAAAATAACAAAATTATTCTGTATCCACCAAAAACTACAGAAGGCAATAGAATAATATAGTAAAAAAAAAAAAAAAAAAAAAAAACATAAATCAAGATGCAACCTAAGTGAAATAGCATGAAAACATGATCCTGATCATCAAAATAAGAAGATGGATATTTGATATTGCATATGAATTTGAAGCATTCCTTAAGGGGAAAAAAAAAGTAAGCATACCATTCAACTTGCACACTGAAACAGAGAAACACAAAAAGTTGAAGAAATATAGCTAAGAAGCAAAAGCAGAAAAATAATACTTTAATATATTTTTAAAGTATACAAAAGGATGGTTCAATTTCACCTCAAACTGTCTGATACTGGATACATTTCTTAATCTCTCTAATCTCTCTATGCCTCTGTTTCTTCTATCTGTATTAGGAGGAGACTGGATTCCATCCAGCCTTTAAGATTCCTACAAGTTCTAAATTTATGATGCTGTGAACTTTTGGAAGGCTAGCAATGATGGTACTAAATTCCTCTATTTTAATGCTTTCTTTAACCTGGACCTTCAATTTCATTATGTGGGAAATCCCAGTAAGGGAATTCCCTCTCTCAATACAGATTAGCATTTGATCTCCAATTCAGTTTTAGAGAACTATTTACCTAGTAGTTAGTTGTATCACAAGCAAGATATGAACCCAAGGTTTCCTGACTCTGAGACAAAATTCTCAGAGTCAGTCTTTCATTAAGCCAGGATGCTTCTTGTTTTAAAAATCATCTCCATAGATGCTTGTGGATTTCTACATAAGATGTCACAGTTTCAGAACAGATGATCCCAGAATTTTATTCCCAATGAAAATTTAAAAATAATCTGTACATTCTATGTATTCTAATAGGTCACTTTATAGCTTTCAGGAATTTTCCTTCCTTCGTTCCTTCCTAGGCAATTAGGGTTAAGTGACATTCCCAGGATCACACACAGCTAGGAAGTGTTATGTGTCTGAAGCCAGATTTGAACTCAAGTTCTCCTAACTTCAGGGCTGGTGCTCTATCAACTATTCCAACTAGTTGCCCCTCAGGAATTTTTTTAAAGCATTCCCCTTATATTATCTATTTAGCACAGGGATTCTATAAAGCACTTCTCTTTCAAACATTTAAGATCAGATGTTTAGTTTCCTCTTAGAATATGCTGCTAGATTACAGGGAAAGCAGGAGTAAAGGAGATGATGAAAGTTGGTGGAAAACAACATTTTTGTCTTAGAGGAAACAAACATTAATTTTCTAAAAGCAATTTGTTTGGGTCCCTACAAGAAGATTTAAAAAACAACAACAAACCCCAACAACTTTCTATCTTATTCTAATAAAGGAGTTAACAAAAGAGAATATCTTCTTAAGTAAGAGAATAACAACACAGGGAACTGGTAGCGATGAATATAAATCAAATATGTCTTAAACTAAGAAGCAAATGGTTGACCTCAAATAAATGAAACCACACAATCCAAGAGATGACATTGTCAACTACTTTCAAGTACCAACTTGGAAATATGTTTATTATGGAAAACAGTAAACAAAAAGTTTTAACAGTTAAGTGGGGAGTAGTATTCTATAAATTTAATAGGGTTATTCAAGATTGACTTTAAAAATTAGATAATATACATCAACAAGAAAATTATGTGATGATCAACTATAACGGACATGGCTCTTTTCAACAAAGGTGATTCAGGGCAATTCCAATATATTTGTGATGGGAAGACTTATCTGCATCCAGAAAGAATATTGTGGGGACTAAATGTGAATCACAACATAGTATTTTTACCTTTTTTGTTGTTTGCTTGCTTTTTTTTTCTTTCTCTTTTGATCTGGATTTTCTCATGTAGCATAAATGTGAAAATATGTATAAAAGAATTGCACATATTTAACATATTATTAATAATCATTTGCTGTCTAGTAGAGGGGAATTTTTTTTTGGTGCACAAGGTTTTGCAAGGGTGAATGTTACTATCTTTGCATATATTTTGAAAATTAAAAACCATTATTTAAAAACAAATAAATAAAAATTAGATAATGACTATTATACCTAATCTGGAATATGTAAAATACAAATCAATGAATGGACCAAAAAATAACATAGTTATTATGTTACACATAATAAACACAATATGAATTTAGTTGTTAAATAAAAGTATATCCTAAAATATTTAGAAAAGTTAAATGAACTTCATATAAAAAACAATCTAGAAGAACAGTGATGAAAATAATTAAATTGAATGAAAAAAGTGATGCTAAGAAAATATTTTTTGTTGTTAGAAAAATTACTGAAACTCCTAAAAAAGATTAATTAGAAAGTTGAGTGAGAAATTCTGCAGAGAGAAATGATTACATAATCCTCATCTGAAAGAAATCTAATGTGATCTCTATGAATAAGGGTGGTTAGAATATACTTTAAACCAGTAATTGTTCTGGAAATTGAAAATTTATAAAAATGGTTTCTACATTTTAAGTATTCAACTATAAATGATCCAAAGAGTTATAGGCTTTATTTGTGCATTGCAACTTTTTTTTTCTTCAATAGTTCTAATTGACAGTTAGATTTAAAGAATAACCTGAAAAATACAAACTTTCTAATTTATTTGGGCAAACAGTTTAAATACACATTATGTATACAGTCTTCCTATTGTATAGCTCATAGAATCACAAGATTACAAAATGTTGGTTTTGAAAGGTCAGTCAATAAACATTTATTAAATATCTGAATGCAATAAGAGACAAAAGATAGTCCCTGTCTCCAAGGAGCTCACAATATAATGAGAAAGACAATAAGCAAATAAATATGGACCAAAAAAAACAGCTCAGTGTGCTGTAGTGATGTAATCATACTAAGGTATTTAAAGGCTGAGAGGACTAGAGAAGAGTATGTGTGTGTGCTTGAGCTGGATCTCAGACTCCAGACTCCAGACTCCATACTTGACCTTCTTGTTGTGGCTCTTCTGCCTTCATCATTTCTCCACCCGAAGACCAAGGCCCATCCAGAGATCCTCCAGAAAGCTAGTCCTAACTACAAATCTCCACTACAACAAATTCAGCAACTGGTCATTCAACCTTTCCCTAAAGACCTCCTATAAGATAGAAACTCAATACTTCCCTCTGCAGCTGTCTTCCCTTGGAAAGTTCCAAGCATCAGGAAGTTATCCCTTACATCAAACCTAATTTTGTCTCTTTTCAACTTCTATCCATTGCTCTGGGGCCTAAATAAAATTTAACATTCAGTCAGAAAATGGAAAATGGTAAAATCCTAGTCATTACCCAAACATTGGGACAGCTAGGTGGCATAGTGTCATAGTATGTTGAGTCTGGAGTCAGGAAGACCTGATTTCAAATTTGACCCAGACATTTATACCTATGTAACATTGGGCAAGTCACTTAGCCTTATATGCTTCAGTTTCTTCATCTGTAAAATGAACTGGAGTAGGAAATGCCAAACCACTTAAGTGTCTTTATCAAGAAAACCCTCAAATGGGGTCATGAAGAATCAGACATGATTGAAGCAACTGAACAACAACAAATAAATATGACTATAAAGGCAATAGAATGACCATTTCTACATTTCTAGCTCTGGGATTATGCTACAATTTCTGAACTGTCCATGGCACAGATTCATGTCAAAATTTTATTTTCTTGGACCTAGTTTCCTTCATCTATTTCATAAGTCTTGTGTTGTGATCAGAAATGAATGGGTAAACACACTATTTTTTCGCACTGCTTTTTCATCTAAAATCAGTTGAAGTTTTATCAGATTTGGTCTAGAAGACAATCAGTAACAAATATTCAAATTGTGGAAATTTTTGTGGATTTACTATTAAAACTCCTAAATAGAAGACGTAAAGGACAAAAATATTTCCTGGCAAATCAAGATATGCTTTGATCCAAGAAGTATTTACAGGTAAATGTCTATATGAAAATTGTTGAATATCTTCAATACATGTCACTATATCCTTTCACTATGATATGCACAGTCAGTTCAAACTGAAATTTTCATCTTTTTTCCCCCTTTCTATTTCAAAAAGCATTTGTTAAGTGTTTAGAATGTTGAAGACATTATTAGGCAATGAGCATATAAAAACAAAAACAACACTATCCCTGATCTCAAAAAACTTACACTCTATTGGGTGAATATAGTATGTACCAAGACAAATAAATGCAAAGTAATTTGAGGAAAGAGAGAACATTTACATTAATAAATAAGAGTATCAGGGAAAGCTTCATAGAAAAGATGGTATTTTAAGCTGAACCTTGAAGGAAGAATAGGGTTTTGGCAGACAGCAATGTGGAAGTAGCAGATTCCAGGAACAGGAAGCACCTTGACTATCCAAAATCTAAAAATTTTGGATACATTTTAGCATTCTCACATTCTTGGCCTTGGCATTCACTCAAATAAAGAAATGAATTAAAGAAAGAAATTAAATAAATCAATTATGAAGGACCTATAAAGGAAGTTCCTATCTATCTACAAAAAAAAAAAAGAATTGATAAATAGAAATATGCATAGTATGGAGGAGTTCAAAGAGAAAGAATGATGTAGATTTTACGATACTAATTTTAGAGCTACAAGCTAATCTTAGAGACCATCTATTTCAATCTTCTTGTTCTTCAAATAAAAAATCTGAGGTAGAAGTTAAGTGATTAGCCTGGGTCACACAACCAGTAAGTGGGAGTAGTTGAACTCAGGTTCTCTGATTCCAATCTCTCCATTCTGCTTAGAACATTCTATTTTAAATGTAAGAAGTTTACACTTTAAAAAGCACCTATTTTAGAGAAAGAACATTAAGAATAAAAAAATCTGAATAATTCCCTTTGAGTCTAAAAAGGAAAGGAAAAGAACAAAGAGAAGAAGAGATGAAAGAAGAGAGGAAGAAAGGAGTGACAGAGATTAAATGAAAGGGATAGAAGAGAGAAAGAAAAAAGAAAATATAATGGGGATGGAATAAGAAATAATGAGTAATGTAAGAGGGAAAGGATGAGAAAGAGGCAGTGAAAGAGGCAGATGGTGGTAGAAGAAAAAGAAAAAGAAGAAGAAAAGACAGTTTCATTACTTTGACACCTTTATAATCACAAACCCTTCTATATGGTACCTAATGATTATCATTGTTCCTGTAAAGCATCTATTAAAATTTATTTTTTCATGTTATCTTATAAAAATGATGATTTAAAGCATTCAATTTATTACTTTTTAAGATTTCCAAAATAATGAGAAGTATCCAAAAAAGCCTATAGGAATTTAGTAGCATATTGTTAACATAAGGCAACAATTCTCAAAGTTTCTGGCTTTAGATTACCTTCTACATTTTAAAAAATTATTGAGGACTACCAAAAGAAATGCCTTTCTATGATTCGGATTGATTGATGCTTTTCTTATTAAAAATTAAAACATTTCCCCAGATCAAAGAGAAAATTTTGCAAGAAACAAACAAAAAAATTTAAATATGCTGGAGCTTTAATTAGAATTTTAAAGGAGTTGTCAGCACTACAATAAAAGATCATAGGTGCAGGGATAATATATACCAGAAATCGAAAGAATTAGGCCAAAAAAAATCATGTCCAGCAAAACTAGCCATAATATTAAACGAAAAAAATAGACAATATGCTTGCAGATTTTCAGGATTTTATCTCAATCAAACTTGAACTCAATAGAAAATTTAACATGAAAGTCAATATCAAAGATTAATTTCAAGGGACTCAATAAAGACAATTTGTTGTTATTTTATTTTTTACATGGAAATATGAACCATATGTTCAAGATTGATATCAGTAATTGGTATCTCAAAAGAAAGATTAGAGCAGAGATGAGTATGATCTAACTCTGGAAAGCAAAACTTTCTAGGAAAAGGTTAAAAATAGTAATTATGCTATAGGAATGAGGTGCAGGGGAAGAATCAACACAGAGGCATTAAGAGGATAGAGGAGGACTGGTAGTTCTGAAAACCCACTCACATCCAGAATGGATTAAATAGGTAATTGTGCAACATATATATATAGTGTAGCACCCTCCAAAATCTATAGAGAAGGGGAAAAGGAATAGGATAAGTCCAGTTATAGAAGGGTATGAAGATTTATAGCAGTAAGAGAAAGTGTGTAGATTAATGGGAAAGGGATAAAGAGGAAGGAAAAGGATGGTATAAGATAAGATGGTATTTAGATTAACAATAGTGGACAAGGTATGTAGATTAATGGGAAAGAGGAAAAGAAAAGTTGGGGAAGAAGATAAAGGAGGGATCCAGAGGTGGGGGGAAGTTGAGTAATAACAAGGCAAATTAAGGAGTAGATTAAAATAGAAGAGTTAGAAAATAAATATATACACAAATATTATAACAAACATCAGAAGTAGAATTTATTAGAAAAAAAAGAGGGTTAGTAATCACTGATCTCAAACAAAGGGTGTTGGTATGAATATATATATATGTAAATATGCCTCTGCTTAACTGTAACCTGCTTGGGGGATGTAGAAGGATGAAAGGGAGAAAAAAAGAATAAGATAAAAAGTGCACAGCATACAGAAAAGAATAACCTATAGGTAGCAAAGAAGAGATGGACAGTTTTGCATATATAATCTCTTCTATTATTACATATGCTTTCTTGAAATGCAATTTATTCTTACATATTTTGAATTCTCCCTGATGTTCTGCTGATTTGACAATGTTTTGTTTTGGTTTATTTTCATTTTGTCTTTCTTTTTCTATTTTGTTTTCTCTTATTTTGTATTTAGTTTTAATGTTAATATTAAATATTGATTTATTAATATTAAATATCAGAACAAATAATTATTATTTACTTATATAAATATTTGTATGAATGTATATAAATATTAAAAATTAATTAAAAATTAAATATCTTTGTATTATTACAAGACTAGTTTTGACTTTGAAGATTTCCTAAAAATGTCTCGGGGACCCCAATACACACTTTTAGAATCACTGACATGAAAATTACTCTTGCCTAATATGGGTTTTAATTATTATTATTACTCTTTCTATTTGAGCACCCAAACCACTGACATTCTGTTCAGAAACATCATTGTTATGTGGCAGTGACTCTGGATTCTTGAAAGTGATGCTAGTGGAGCACCAGTTATGACAGGTCCAACCAAACTGAGTGTGTAATATCCTGTCCAAGGACCAATATACCTAAGTGTGGTGAGATTGATTATCAATTTGAGCATAGGGTGATTGAATTTTTGACTGCAACAGCTTCTATGATTTCTTAAATCATAGAAAAATTGTGACCACTTCAGTGGTGATGGGAATATACATATCAAGGAAATAATAGGTCCATGAAAAACTTAATTAAATCAGGGAAGAAGATCTCAGCCAGCTTAGCTTTCAAAAGAATAAAGACAACATAAAGCCAATTAGCAGTTTTTGACAGGGAAAAAAAAATCACCTATCACCTAAGAAGATGCCTGTGTAAACTGCACAGTTCAATACTCTGAATAAAATCTCTAAAGCTTGAACTTACTTCAGACATAAAATGAAAACTCTTTTAAATTTAATGGAAAAAAAACTTTTAAAAATCCCAAAATATTTCAAAGTTTAAAAATTCTGCTAATCAATTTTGAAACAATTATGAAGGATTAGAACTATTTGCAAACAACTTTCCAAAGAAGGCATCAGAATTAGAAAACATGATAACTCAGCTTGACAAAATTATTTGGTATCTATTATGTGCAGTCCTTTGCTGAATGTTGGTATAATAACTTTAAATAATAAAATGTATCTTCTTTTTCATTGCAAAGAGGTAAAGGACTACAAGGACAGAATATTGTATATCTTAGCTTAAACTGACTCATGACTCTAGTATCCCCAAAGGAATAATAGTAATGATTAATAATAGTAACTAACATTTATATAGCATTTTTTTAAGATTTGAAAAAAAAACATTTTATGTATGTCATCTCATTTGATCCTCATAACAATTCTGTGAAATAGATAGTATTATTATTCCTTATTTTACATAAGAGGAAACTGAGGCAGTGGGTAACTAACTTGTTCAGAGTTATATAACTAGTAAGTATCTCAGACAGAATTCAAACTCTGGTGTTCTGAATCCAAATCCAATACTCTATCCACTATGCCATCTAATTGCCTAGAAAAGTAATCAGTGTTACCTGTCCTTGGAAGAATGGGTATTCCCCATTGAGCAATAGACTCTGGTTAAAGAGAGAATATAATTTTAATATTATAATATAATAAACGTATTTTAATGAAGGATTAGGGAACTTGACTTCCATTACTTAGACCTGTCTGATTAGAAAACAATGGGCCAGATTCCACCCAGTTTAGATTAAATTCTTCTTAAGGTTCTCTAGTTGAGTGAGGTCTCCTATCCAGGATCAAACAACATGTCTCCTGGAGATTTAAGCAATCTCATCCATCAATAATGTCCTTCAGAGTCTGAACAACCTATCGACTTCTGAAAAAATCCTGGTCCTACTCCAATAATTGACTATTAATGTAAGAGAAAAATAATAATTTCTTTCAGTTGTTAAAATTCAAAGAGCTTACTATTTAGTTAGGTAGACACTGTACACGAGCAATTCATTGTCAGTTTCAAAATTATAGAGGATAAGTGAATTTAAATTGACTGAGTTGATGAATCAATCATATAATGGCACTCAGAAATAGTTTTCTGGAATATGTATATTGAAATCTAATATTTGTTTTGTTTTAAATCGAATGTTTTAAAGGAAATGATATGAACATGGAAAAATAAATTATAGTTAGGAGGACTTCCTAATTCTAAAATGTATTAATTTTCTACATGATCTTGACTAATTCACTTTATTTTTCTACGGTTTTGCATAATTGAATTAGCTATAACCCTTTCTAGTTAACAGGGTTTAAATGAGAGGGTTTTTTTTTATCTCATCAAAGGAAAAAACCTAAAAATTTAAAGTTTGAATTTTACTTATCATAGAAATCAATGAGGCTTTTCTCACTCCATCTCTAAAGTAAAGATTAAAATAAGCTAAAAATAAGAAGTGGGGAGAGAGGAGAGAAAAGAGGAGGAAAAAAGAGAAAAAGAAGAAAGATAAAAGAAGAGGGAAAGGAAAAGGGAGAGAAGAATGGGGTGGGGAAGAAAAGGAGATAAAGAGAGAAAGAAAAGGAAGAGAAAGGAGAAGATTCATGGATAGAGTAGTGAGCCTGGAATCAAGAAGTCTCATCTTCCTGAATTCAAATCCTGTCTCAGACATTTATTAGCTGTGTGATCTTGTAAAGTCATTAAACCCTGTTTGCTCAGTTTTCTCATCAGTAAAAGTGAGCTGGAGAAGAAAACGGCAAATCATTTCAGGATCTTTGACAAGAAAACCTCACATAGTGGCATAAACAGTCTGACAAAAGGAAAAGTGACTAAACAATAACAACAACTAAACGAAAGGAAAAGAGGGAGGGAAGGAAAGAGATATAGAGATGGGTGAGGACAGGGAAGAGATAATAAAAAAGGAAACAAATTTCATGATATAAATTCTAACTTCAATGGATCAGGTAAAGGAATCAATGTTTTAGCTAGCTGTTATGAAAAGACTAAATGATTTTAGAGTTCTATAGAAATCAAAGCAAAGCCAATTGAAGCCAATAGACACATTATATTTGAATAGTGATTTAACACTTAAGGCAAAACAGAAAGAGACTGATATAAGAGGGAATCTTTGTATATTAATGGAAAGAACACCAGATGTGGATAAAACCTGGATTCACATCCCAGTTCTGCTACTTGGGTTACTGTGTGACCTTAGCCAAGTCACTTCATTCAGCTTCCTCATTTATAAAGTAAGAGTTGGACTAGATAAGGTTTTCTTAAACTTTTCTCATTCATGACCTCTTTTTACCCAAGAAAATTTCACATGACTATATAAAAGAGATACAAATTAATCATTTACTGAAAATAAATCATAATTTTATGAGCCCTACTTTCAGTTATGAGACCCCATATGGAGTTGTGAAACACAGTTTAAGAAACCGAGGACTTAACTTAAGAAACTCTAAGGTCCCAAATCTAGGATTGTATAAAAATAATTTTCCTCCTAAAGCATATATACAATATAACATGCTTTTCTTCTCTACTGACAGAATCGGAAGAACTTAGTGGATTAGTAGTTGTTTCTAAAATAAAAAATGCTAATGTCTAATTCTTAGAACATGAAATATCTTTTCTAGTAACCCCCAATAGCTTCATTGAACTTAATTTTCTATTCAGATTTCCAGGCTTTTCCCCCATTATTTATAACACCATTTGGTTAAAAACAGATATGTTAGGTATTAGTCTGTGAGATAAGTTTTGTCTCAAAAACTTTTTCAAGTTCAGGTTATTTGTTTCTATCTAATAGTATCTATAAAATTACTTGAAAGGGTATTTTCTTCAAATGCTTTGATTTGCATCTCTGAAAGTTATATCACATTATAAGAAAAGAGAGTTTTAATATATTATCTTGTATTATGACATCTGTCTGTTTTATATCGTAAGAGCATGTTAAACTTTTTGCCTATAACTCTGAACAGGTGATCTAGCTGCATCAGAGGCCCTTACTTGGGATATAGTACTGAACCCATACCATTATATATTACTGGGTCCTCTTTATTAACTCTCTTCTTTGGGTCTGGTTTTTTTTTTTAAGCGTAGTGGATTCTGGAGTTGTGTCCATAAGATCTTAGTCCAGTGGGATGAGAGAAATGGGGCAACTAAACCATATGTAAAGATCCCTGCTGACTACATATTGACTACTGAATTTATTTCTTTTTGTTAAATATTTCTCATGACATTTTAATCTAGATTGTGCCATACTCTAGAGTATTATTGTATGTAATGCAGCCTAAACCCTGTGTTTGACACCTCTATCTTAAAAAATTTGTCCTAGAAAGGCCTTCTTCCCTGCTGGCCCAATTCTATTGACCGGGAAAGAGAATTTTCAGCCAGAAGCAATCTTTTTCCCTTTTGAATTCTTGTAGCATTTTATTATTTCTTTCCTCATGATTTTTATGACATTTTATCTTGTATTATAACTACTTACAAACTCTTGCTCTTCCCTACTTAACAATGCTGTGAATGCTCCATAAAAACAAGCATCATCACACTATCATCCTGAGTTGTCCCTCTTCATCCAATATACTTCTATGAACTTCCTAGGCTTTATAGTCTTTGTTTTAACTTTCTTGATTTTTATCTAAGTGCAACACAATATACATAAAGTCATCTAGATTCTAACTCTAGAGGCTGATGTAAAATCTTAGGCTTTTGTGGTCAGATTGACCGAGTGAAGCTCACCTGGAGTATTAGGATGGTCTGAATTTAATGAGGTCTGCTGTAAGCTCTGAAGCTGAATAAATTTTGAACCCTTAACAAAAGCTGGATGGAAATAATTAGACTGATTCAGTCATTTAACACAGTCTGGAACAAAGTAGGCACTTATTGAATGTTTATCTGTGTAGATCTGAACATTTTGTATTTAAATTCAATTTTTTTTTAAGTATTAAGTGTGGATAATACTCTCAAATACTCAAACAGATAACTGGCCAGAAATATTTTAGATATCACAAAAAGTTATCATGGTGCTATGGCAATGATTAGTGAAATTAAAATATGTTCTGGGAGATGCCAAAGATAAAAGTATCTAAAGACAAAGAGTCTATACCACAAATATCAGTTCCAGCTCTTAGGGACACCAGTTATGGGTAACAGAGTTACGGATGGAGTAGCTCTATGTTTTAGGTTGATTCTCTAACACTGCCTTGTTTCAGTGGACAAGAACAGGATTAGATTACAAATATCATGAACAGAGGTACTCACACATGGTAGATACATGATCAGTACAGTGATTTTTTCTGAAGCATTAATAATGAATAATAATTCATTTGCCAAATATGTGAGTGCTTAGTATTGTGGATAATATTTGAAAAGTATTATGTTCTTTTTTTCCTTCTCTCTTTCCTCCACCCCACAATGTAATTTATTTGAGAGCAAGGGCTTTTCATTTTTGTATTTGTATTCATAGTGTATAAGCACTAGACCTGGAGTTAAGAAGAACAGAGTTCAAATTCTACTTCAGGAACTAGTTGTTGGCCTTGGGTAAGTCACAATTTGGGTGGAAATAATAGCACCTGCCCTACATGATTGCTGTGAAGATCAAATGAAATAATATTTGTGAAGCACTTTGCAAATATTAAGGTACTATGTAAATGTTAGCTTTTTTTTTTTAACCTCCAGCACCTACCAATTTTCTTGCCACACAGTAAGTGCTTAATAAATGCTTATTGGGTTTAATTGAATAGAAGACATTACCTTTAACTTGGTTAGAAAAAGCATAAATACATTATGATTGGAATGATGATAGATTAAATATCAAAATAAAAAAATATCACAAGGAAACATCAGGGCAAATTAGAACTACAACAAACACTATAAAAATAGATAATTCCCACATTGTTTATAATTGTGCAATTGAACTTATTTCCTATCTGTGAGTACATATATAAATAAAATAGAGGTTTAGAATTAAAAAGTAAGAAAAGTAAAAATCCCCATTAGTTTTGAGAAGGGGCAAATTGCTTTGATCATAAGGAAAGTTTCAGGGGTCATCTCCTGTCATCCTAATCTGTTTTGCCACTGAAATCAAATGATCCTAGAGGAGAAAGTGAGACTGATAAATTTTCACTGTCTTGCCTCACTTGCATCCAATTCACTTGCAGGTCAAGATACCACCTTTCTGATGCCATTCTCTTAGAGAACAAAGGATAAGTAACAGCAAGGAAAGGTTTAATGAAGAAGGTTGAACTTGATCTTAGCTTTGATGGATCAATAGGTTATGAAAACTCAGAAAAGAAAGAGAAGAGAACTTAGAGAAAATAGTTTGAGTTAAAATATGGAAGTGACAAATGTGTCAGATGTGTTTGGCACACAATATATAAATGTAGCTGCAGAAAAGTATTTATGCAGGGGCTTAGCCTGGGATGTCTCTAAGGAAAGCCCACGTCCAAATAAGGATTCCAAGCTAAAGAATTTATGCTTTATCATAAAGGCAATGGAGAATCTCTTATGTAAGGTATAGAAAGAGAATTATTTCAGCTAGCTGAGACTTCCTGTATCAATCATGCCTGGGAATATGTCCTAGGAATTAACACTAAGCTTAAACACTTGGCAGGTTAAACCTTTTTCGAATGAGACTGAGTTATAGCCTAGACCTCTTTGGTTTAAAGTAGTTATTTAAGCTCAGAGAAAATAAGTAGTTCAATTTCTAACTGAAGTTCCCATCTTTTTGGAGAAAACTCACATGGATAAAATGGATACATTCCCAGGATTCGGGATATTCCTAGGACCAGGGAACTATGCCAAACAGTTTCTGCTGCTTAGTGCCATCTATAGACAGTCAACCTTTCTTTGTCCTTTCTGCTACCTCTCTATTATCTTCAATAAATTCTATGTAATAAACCAATCATGAGTACCTTAGAAATATCAGAACACAAGAATACATTGAAACACCTAGCTTAGACCAAGACAATTGGTGGCAGCAGTGGGATCCATGACTGTCTGCCTAAACAAAGTCATCAAAGTTTTCTAAGTAAGACATGTAATATATTAAAAAGGAATTTGGGGTATATAAATGGCATGCAGTTTATTTGAAAGAGGGGAGAAACTGGAGACAAATATACTATTTAGTAGATTAGTGCAATTGTGATAACTGTGGCACCCTTATCATATATAGGCTCTCCAAAAGTTACTTCAAGGTCAAGGAACTTGGTGAGTTAATAACCATTTCACATCATAGCTCCCAAGTCCCTTATGATATGTTTTATTTTTATCAGTCAACCAGAGAATAAAATAATTCAGCACATGTGATATATAATAAAACAACATGGAAAATGAAGTGCTAAAATAAATCTCTCCAGACCTACCACCAAGTAATCATGTACATTTGGGGTATATTCTTACACAGATTACACAGGAGAGTGCCCAAAGGGCATATCTTATATTTATCATAATTTTGGATAGACAGAACTAATAAAAGAAAAGATATCCATTGAGGAGTAGAAAAACAGGGACTAAGGACAAACATAAATATAAATAGATCCAGAAAAAGTCACTTGGAATTATGCCCAAAGAGTTATTAAACTGCTTATATCCTTTGACTCAGCAATACCACTATTTCCAAAGAAGATTAAGGGGAAAAAAGAGCCTGTATATTCTAAAATGTTTATAGGAGCTCTATTCATGGTGGCAAAGAACTGGAAATTGCAGGGATATCTATCAGGTGGTAAATTGCTGAACAAGTTAAAGTATATGATTGTGATGGAATACTACTGTGCTATGAAATGATAAGCTCAATAGCCTTAGAAAACATGAAAAGATTTGCTCAAAACAATGAATTAAATGAGCAAAAGAAAGAACATTGCATACAATTAAAGGAATATTGTTTTAAAAATGATTTTGAGGAAATAAATCATTTTGACTATTATAAATACCCATTAACTATAAAGAATATATGAAGAAAGACACCATCTAGATCCAGACAAAGAATTATTAAATTGAAGTATATATGAATAATTTTACATTTATATGTCCTATTTTTGTCTAGAGGAGGGTAGAGGGAGGAGAGAAGAAAAAAGGGGGAAAAAGAAATTTACATGGTAACTTTATTATATATTTAAAAGGAATAAAAAACCAAGTTGTACATAATAGATTTGCAGTTTCATGTACAATTCTCTTTTTTATTGTACTCTGCTAAGGAAATGCTTGCTTTATTCCAAAAATTTTAAATATTCCCAAATTTAAAATGTCATATATGTTTCTATAGTTAAAGCCTATTTTCCTATGGACTTCTATGCATTTTTGGGACAGTGTGTCTGAAACTCTTCTAATGTTTTAATCAACTTGGGCTCTCTGTCAATCAGGGAGCATGCTACCCTTCTTAACTACCCTCTTGAGAGGTAGAATATATAAATATATGATATCATTACAATATTCCCTTGGAGAGAAGTTTCACTAGTCACCTTCCACCCATTGTTATCCCTATGGCTTTAACTCTTTGCCTCTCTAATCTTGTACTAATCAATCATTGTCCATTTAGGAGAAACTATCTGTTTTTACAGTTTTCCCTATTCTCTCATCTTCGTTGTCCTCATCTTATTCCACTCTTGTTTCTCTCCATAGAAATGACATACACTATCTCCTCTAGAATCTCTGTTTCATAGTGAACAAACTATTTTATTCTGGACATCTTCCTCTCACAGTCTTTTAATCTATTAGCCTTCATGGGAACTTGGATACCCTCTAACAACACAGCACGTTGGATTAGTTTTTTACAGCACTGAATATACATCTGACTCACTGGTTTGGAATATTCCTTCTTATCACTTGAAATGCTCCTTATGTCTCTTTCCCTCAACAATCTTTCCTTCTTTGAAGTCAATGGCATCAAAATTTTATATCCAATCCAAATTGTTCTTACTCTTGTATACTGGCCTTCAAATAATTTCTTCTCCTATCTTTCTCTCCTTAATTCCTCTCCTTATACTAGGGAACTTTTAATATTCATGTAGATCCTCTCTCAAATTCCATAATATTTTTCCTCAATCCCCTAAATTGTATAAGTCATTTCATCATTCCACATCAACTATACATGATTATGGTCACTTACTAGATAGTAGATCATACCATTCCCCAATCTTGTAATTTTAGTTAACTGATCCAATTCTATAACATTTTAATCTCATATCTCTCATCTCCTTAGCTTATCTCTACAAATTCTTTCCCAAACATCAGCCCTGAATTACCTCTGTCATTTGCCTCCTAGAGACTTATTCATGTGCTACTAGATAAACTGAAAGAAGTCACAAAACTATATTGCCTTGGTACACTACAAATTTACATTAGATAGCCTTCTCTGTACCATCTCTGTAGTTAGGTAAAGCCTTTGATTCTTTTTTAATTGATTCCCCAATTCATTCCTCATAGAGGTGATTTGAAATCTTTTCTTCTTTCCTCAAGATTCCCACATTGCCCTTCTTCATCAGGTGAGAATTTTGCCTCTTGCTATACAGAGAATATTGACTTTATTCTCCAATGAAGTAAAGAAAGTTCTTATTGTGTACTTAAAGGTAACAAAAAAACATTTCATGGAATATTTGGTCCTCTTGCCTTGAAATACTCATAATTAGTATAGGAGAAAGGCCATTCTGAAGATAATTGTACTTTATGCTATTGAGATGGATCAAGAAATTGTTTTTCCTTTATTCTCAAAGAAGACCATGATATCAGGGAGGTGACATCATGACATGCAAGAAAATTGCATTTAAGTTAGGGAGGGGCATGCAAAGATATTAGTCTCACTTTCTCCCCCGGAGCTATCTGGTTCCAGTGACCAGATATAAATCAGGATGACTAGAGATGGTCTTGGATGCAGTGGGAAACCTTGGTCTTTTTACATAAATGTCTTTTAAAAGTCTCAGTTTGACATAGCTCCATATGGAGCCATATTTGATATGGCTTTGAGAACAAAAAAATCCAACAATTTCTTGATCCAACTCAACAATATAAGATACAACTCTCTTACACTTAAATGCAATTAATTTGCATGTCATGGTAATATTTCCCTGATGTCATGGTCCTCTTCAAGAATGAAAGACAAACAATAACTTTTATGAGTAAGAGTAGAAGCTGTCTTACTAGGGACCCAACTGGAATTGGCCATTTGGGCAAGAGAAGTTTTTTGTTTCCCTTTTCTTTCTTCTTTCCCTTTCTTTCTCCTTGTCAGCACAGGGTATCCTTACATACTGGTGCTCTGTCCAAAAGAATGTAAATTTTGATCACTGAAACTTGACAAGATATCTTGGAATTTATGGGCGAGGACCATGCCTTAAACCCTAATCACTCTGTCTCTCATTGATTGACCAATAATAGTTTCCTGACCAAGACCAAATTGTCATAGTTTGGACCTTGATTGGTTCAGAATTAATGTAAATAACATTTGTTTCTATTTTTTGGCCAGAAATTCTGAGGTTCTTCCTCTCCCTGACTGTTTTTTTTTTTTTTTTTTTTTTTTTTACTATATAAAAGATTCTACCTACATAAAATCTTTTTACCTAGACTTAATCACTGATTGGGCATTGCTTCAGTCAAACACAGTTAAAGATCTCAAATCTCCCACTGCATCCAGGAGCATCTCCTGGATTAAATCCTGATTAAGAAGTATAGAAATTATTTTTTAAAGTTGATGAAATTCTGCAAACTAAATCAGGATTTACTTTGATACTTGGTGACTTCAATATGAAATATGATTTGATTACAAGTAATGAAAAGATCAGAAGCATCCTATTAGTTGAAGATGTACACTGTCTTTGAGAAGTGAGAAGGGAAGTGCTAAATGACATAAGAAATCTTGACAGTCAGAAAGCAACTGCTTCCAGATATGGAAGTGATTTTAGAGTTAGCTCTTTGTGGGGTATTATAATGTCATAGATTTAAAGCCTAAAGGAACCTTAAAGATCATTTAGTTCAATCCTCTTATGTAGTCAGATTATCAACTAGTCAAAGCAAATGTCAGAGTAAATACCAAGTTAGAAGAAAGAAGGAAGATGAGAAGGGAACACTTTGTGTGATGACAGCAGCTCCTGCCTGATGTGTTTAAACAAGTTGCCAACTTCCCTAAATGGAAAAAGAAGATACAAGCTTTATGAAAGGGAAAACTTTCTCAGTATCAAAGCTGTCTAAAAGTAAATGAATTGAATGTTTTGGGGTGAATGGTCATATGTTCAGGATGTAAGAAAAAGGTTCTTGGTCAGATACATTTTTTACTGGATGATCTCTGAAGGTTACATATGCTGATGGGACTGTGATTCTGGAAATGAACCAAAGTAAAGGCATTGGCTCTATCAACATTTCTTAAAGAAGTTTAACTGATGCAAAACTGACACCAAAATGAAAGAATGGAAAAATTGCCTAAGACTTAAATAAAGACTTAATCTCATTACTAAGAATAGAGATATAGCAGCCAAGAATGACACTGTTTCAGAATGAAAGCTCATTTGTTCACTCCCCCAGAGGATTATGATAAAAGAATATAAGGAATTTTGCTTTTTTAGACAGTATAAAGCAGTGCCATAAGATCCTGATAAATAATATTTTATTCCATAAGTATTTGAAAATAAAACATGGAGGTAATAAACAACTACAACATAGAACAGATATTTAAGAGGATAGAAAAGCAACATGAGGAGAGAGCATTGGAACTGGAGATAGAGAACCTAGGTTTAAATCTTCATTCTCCCCCCCCCCTTAAACAAGTCCCAGTTAGCTATATGTGGGATATTATAGTCAGTCATCTATAAATTGGTCTAGAGCCAGTAAGACCTAAATTCAAATCCTGTCTCAGATAATTACTAGCTTTTTGACTCTGGGCAAATCACTTAACCATTATTTGCCTTAGTTTTCTCAGCTATAACCTCAACCTTAAAATGGGATGATAATAATAGCACATAATTGTAATGAATTTCAAATAATATAACATTTTAGTAAAAGCACGTAGCATAGTCTATCACATAGTAGGTGCTATCTAAATGTTATTACTTTCTCCTATGACATGCCTATTTTTGTTTATGACAATCTATTTTCAGTGGTAATAATAGTAGGACATTAGCAGAAAGAAAAAAACACATGAATAATGACTCACATATATTGTGTGCTATTCCTCATATAGTCTATATACCGCCATCGTCAGCTCACCCCAACAGGGTTCAAAAGTGAGCAAAATCATGAAACCATAAAAATGTTAGGTCAAGATGTAGCATATGGAGGGGGAAGTAATGGAGGGGGCTACATTTTCTACTATTTAACACAACAGAATGTCTATTGAAATAAAGATATGAAGGGGGATTTAGCAGTAAATTAAGAATGGAGAGCTTAATTGAAATGGACAATAGGGTGTGCAGACACTGCCCATAACCCTCCTCAGCAAAGTAATTTATCATACCTAACAAGAATACGTCAAAAAGAGGAGAAAAGTCGTAACATGGTAAGTGTACCAGAAAGTGCACTTGGAATATCAAAATGAAGCTTAATTAAAGCATTTAGCCTACACATAAAAGATTTCAGCTAACCCTGACCATTTTGAGCAAGACCTAGTCCTAAAATACAAACAATTAAACTATTTTCCTTACCTTTTAAAACATTTATTTATCTTAGTATAGGTGATAGAACAGATAATTTATAGGCACTAGAATGATAGTACCCCAAGGGAACTTTGAAATATCCTTAAAAAAAACCTGCCAGCGACAAAAAGCAAAGATTAAACCTTATACCTTTTGCATAATGATTTAGCTAGTCAAACCGGACAAAAAGAATTAAAGCCGGACTTCCCGAAATTAAGTGAGCTATTATAGAACAGTTGACAGAAGAAACTCGTCTATGTGGCAAAATAGTGAGATGATTTTACAATAGCGGTGAAAAGCCTAGTCGAACTTAATGATAGCTGGTTGTCCAAAAAACAAATTTAAGTTCAACTTTAAATTTAATTCAAATGCTCACTAAACCCAACTTAAATTTAAATGCTATTCAAAAGGGGGACATCCCTTTTGACATGTAAACAAACTTCTTTAGAGGATAATGAAAATTTTATAAAAACATTGTAGGCCTAAAAGCAGCCATCAATTAAGAAAGCATTAAAGCTCAAATTCACATTATACTTAATCCCAAAAAGTCATCAAAATCCCTACATCAATATTGGACAATTCTATGACTATATAGAAGATATAATGCTAATATTAGTAACATGAACAGATTCTCCTTACATAAAATAATTTCAGCTTGGAACAACCACTACTATTAATCAAACAAATAGCCATACCCACATAACCTAGAGGGATAGATAGTAGAAATATTATAATTCCAATTATATAGATGAATTAAAGCTCACTGGAGTTAAATGATTTGCCCAGAGTCATACAACTTGTAAGTTCCAGAGCTAGGTCTTAAAACCAAGTCCTCTATTTTTTAAATCTATACCATACTTCCTGTATTTCTAATGCATCATGTAAAAAGAATTGGATGATGAAGTCAGAGATAGCAACTGGACCTGACCAAGTCCATTCTTAAAAAATATGAGTGAAAGTTGGAAGGATTTTTGAAAATACTCAAATATCTCAGGATATTTCATGCAAAGATTTCAAATGGATGGAAAAGATCACAAATAATGTTTGTACTGGAAAGGATGGGGGAAGACAACTGAAAAGACAGAAGCATTTAGTTAGCCATATTCCTGCTTACCCATCTCTATAAAATCTTTATGAGAGTGGTCTTTCATATATCAAGGGCATCCTTATCAGGTGATTTTCATCTCAAGTGATTTTCTATAACAAACCACATCTTCACAGTGACCAAGTTTAATGAGAGATATAGAGAATATAAAAGCTTTCAGTGTTTATTGTTTACTGATGACAAGAAATCAGTGCAACAGAACAAAATACAGTCTGGAAATCTGTCCTTAGACAAGGTGTCTCTTACATATGTCAGAATTATACAAGACTCCATGACAGATGCAATTACAGAGATTGCTGTGTTAACAATTCACAGAGTACTAACATCAATCAAGGCCTTTTACAGGGAAGTAGATGTTTGCCAAAGGTGTTAACCAGTGTCATTGAAGATATGCTGTGTAAGAGCCAAACAAAAGTAGAATTTCATATGAATGGTAAAGTTTTCTTTATGTAGTAGTGAATAGAACACTGGATTTAGCCTCCAAACCTGGCTCATTGACTGACTAGTCATGTGATCCTGAATGATACATCTAGCATCACTGAGTCTCACTTTCCTCATCTATAGATGGTAGATAAAAATAGATATAGAGTACTTACCTTACAGGGTTGTTTTGAAGATTAAATGAGATAATGTAAACAAGAAATTCTTAACCTTTTAAAAAAATTGTCATGCCCTGCCCCCCCCTTTAGCAATCTGACCTCAAAATAATGTTTTTGAATACCAAAAATAAAATGTGTAGGATTATAAGAAAACAATCACATTGAAATATAACTAATAAAATATTTTTCTTTTTTTCTTTTAAAGATAGCTTTTTATTTTTAAAATATATACAAAGATAGTTTTCAACATTCATCCTTGAAAAACCTTGTATTCCAAATTTTTCTCCTTCTTTTCCCATCTCCCCTTTCCCCTAGACAGCAAGTAATCTATGTTAAACTTGTGCAATTCTTCTATGTATATTTCCATATTTATCATGCTACATAAGAAAAATCAGATCAAAAAAGGAAAAAATGAGAAAAAAAAACCAAAAGCAAACAACAACAAAATGGTGAAAATATTATATTGTGATTCACATTCAATCCCCATGGTACTCCTTCTGAATGCAGATAGTCTCTCCATCACAAGTCTATTGGAATTGGTCTGAATCACCTCATTGTTAAAAAGAACCACATTCATAAGTGTTGATAACATAATTGTGTTGTTGCTGTGTATTATGTTCTCTTAGTTCTACTCACTTCATTTGATCTTTACAGGCCTTTCTAAAGTCATTCTGCTGATTGTTTCTTATAGAACAATAATATACCAAAATATTCATATACCATAACTTATTCAGCCATTCTCCAATTGATGGGCATCCACTCAGTTTCCAGTTTTGGGCCACTACAAAAAGGGCTACTACAAACATAAAATATTTCTAAAAACCAAGTTTATGATGAGCAATAAGAAATGATGAGCTTTCCAAGAAAAACTTGGAAAGTTTTGAATGAAATAATAGTAAATGAGCAGAACCAAGAAAATATTGCATATAATAACAGCAATATTGTTTGAAGATTAACTGTGAATGACTAAACTAATCTGAGTAATATAAATATTCATATAAAATTACAAAGGACCTATATAAGGAAGGTACTTTCTATCTCCAGAAAAAGAACTGATAAATAAAAGCATACATAGTGTGGTTTTATATATATGTATATGTTTACACACACATATACATATATATGCA
This sequence comes from Sminthopsis crassicaudata, assembly GCF_048593235.1. Lineage (NCBI taxonomy): Eukaryota > Metazoa > Chordata > Mammalia > Dasyuromorphia > Dasyuridae > Sminthopsis > Sminthopsis crassicaudata. Next base: position 229,541,912 of record NC_133620.1, read on the forward strand.
CATATGTGTGTATGTGTGAAATGATGGCCTCCTAATGCAGTTGGAACTTAAAATACAACAAAAAATTAATTTAATTTAATTAAAAATATAAAAACAACCTCATGGACCCTAGTTTAAGAATCTTGAATGGATCCAATGGTTTGCAAATCTTAAAATGCTATAAAAATGTTAATTACTGTCATCAATATCATTCCTCTCCACATGAACCATTGATATTATACAAAGTGTAATCCTGAGTTCTGAAATGCTACAATGACTCCTCAAGAAAATTCACAGTAAGTTAAAGAAAAACATCAAGATACTTTGAAGTCTATATGTAATTTCACTTTTTGTTTTGTACTGCATCCTACTGTATAGTACTATGATATAGGGGATGGAGAACTAAACTTGAAGTTAGGACTCAAATACTATTTATGACACACACTAACTCTGAGCAAAATAAAAGTATGTACTTCTCTGTGCAACTAAGACTGTAATTTTCACAGAAATCCCAACCTGTATTGATAAGAAGTGTTTTTTTTTTTTATTAAGAGTTTCTCTTTGCCAACAAAATCATAGGTCTAGTCCCTTTACCATACCACATTATATTACATTATATTACCAGACCAGCCACACCAAATAAATAAAATGCATGAACAATGTTTATTGCCCAGATTATGACAGGCAGCTGTACAGACATTCCTCTATGAATTTATATGTATACCCACACCACACACACACACACACACACACACACACACACACACACACATAAACACATATACTATTGGATATTCAATGTAGAAAAATCAAACTAGATTAAATATGAGGAGATATGACAGATTCAGATTTGGCAAAGTATTCAGCTTTCAGTTATTTCAAACTTATCCCAAACTGCTGTGTTTTGTTTTGTTTTGGTTTTGGTTTTAGTTTTTTGCAAGGCAATTATGGTTAAGTGACTTGCCCAGGGACATACAGCTAGGAAGTGTTAAGTGTCTGAGACCAGATTTGAACTCAGGTCCTCCTGTCTCCAGGAAGCAGCTGTTCCCCATCACCACTGCTGTAGCTACACACTTCATCCTCATCTATTCTATAAAAGGCTGTGAAATCTTGGGAAACCACAATCTTAGAAAGATATATGCCTTGCATCTGGGTTTCTTATAGTGCTCTAGGGCATAGGTAGGAGTTTCATAGCACTTATTTTATTACAGTCTGAAGGTAAATCTTAAATAGCATCATGTTGGACACAAGAATATTCTGATACCAAATAATTTACATAGCCCTACTACATGAAATAGCTAAATAAGGGGAGAACACAAACATATCATACTTATCCCTCCCAAACATACATACTCTCTGATAACTTGCTAGAAGGTTAGCATAACTGGGGAAACATACATATAGGATCCAAGGAAAAGCTCCAGGTCACTAGGGCAACCATAGCTGTCTAATAAAGTATCACTTGGGCCTCTCTTCTTTTCATTCCTAATTCAAAAATACTTAAAAGAAAATGAATCAATTTGGTAATCTCTATGATAGGTGCTAAAGAAGACACAAATTTTAGGAAAGGCATGGAAGTCCTAAAGTTCTTTAGGGGGGTATATGAGGGACCCTAAGCCTGAACCAAAAATATCAGGGGAGGTACCATGTAGCATTTCAAGTTATGAATTCAATGCTTCCAAGAATGATGTCACAGTTTTTAAATCCATAGAAACTTTCATAGACTACGTTTGAATTCAGTCCAGTCTGGTAGCTCATAACTGACAATAAAATGAGACACTTAGAGAACAACTAACAAGTTAACAAAAAGGTTTTTACTTAACCATATCATGAAAAGATATTCAGAGGAGGAAAAGGATGTTCAGCTTGCAGGATTCAACATGTTGACCAATTTGTTTTGCCAGCCAGAAACGAAAAGTAAGAGTTTATGACTAAGGTCCTGGCTTTTTGGTAGCTTGACCACCAAGAAGGTACATTAAAGGCCCAAGATTTCAGGGTCCAGAGTCAGTAATGTCTCAAATATAGCTTCAACACCATATAAGGAAAAAAAAAAACTATCTTAGCCAGTGTAGGTACAGCCTTAGGATATTCTTTCTCCTACACAGGACAGTGATCATTGGGTAAAATATACTCAGTAGGGGATAGCACAGAGATGAGAGATGAAGTACTATCTCTGAACAACTGGAAAAAAAAGTCGATTTGGATAAATCATGGATTGAAGAAAGAGGAATATTGTCCAATATAGATTGGAATCAGGTTATGTAGGGTTTTAAAAATGAAACAGAAGCATTTATATTAACCTTGTAGACAAAAGGAAGGAACTAGAGATAAACAGATAGAGGGTCATATGGTCATCTGTAACAAGGAAATTTAATTTCTTCACAGTACCTAAGGAGGACTAGAATGGTAAGAAGTTTGAGGTAAAGCAATAGCCAGGATAATATTGCAATAATCTAGGTGAGAGGTAAAGAGAATCTGAATTAACATTGTGGCTGTATGAGTACAAATAGAGAGTTGGGTGCTAGAGATGCTCTGAAGGTAGAAATAAGCAAGCTATGAGAACTTTTTGATTCTTTGTGATAAGAAAATGAGGGGTCCAAGACTGAAGAAGGTATATAAACTAATGAAGTTACTCATGGAAGAATATATAGTCAGAAGAGAAGAAGGCTTAAGACAGAACTTTAGAGAACACCCACACTTAGGGAGCTGATATTTACTATGAGCCAACCAAGAAAGTGGAAAAAATGGTTATGTAAGAAGAGAACCAGCAGAGAGGCAAGAGAATCCAGGAGGGAGAAGGTAAGCTTAGTGTAAATGCATTAATTGATTAAGAAGGATCAGGACAGAGAAGATCCTCATATTTGACAATTAAGACATCATTAGTAACATGGGAAAGAGCAGTTTCAATTTAGCATGAGATCAGAAGCAAGATTTCAAAGGATTAAGGAGTTTGTGAGATGAGAGGAAGTAAGATCAATTAGCATAGAAAGATTTTTCAAGGATTTTGGCTAAGAAAGAGAAAAGAGATATGGGACTATAGTTTAAGTAGTTTTAGAGAATGGAATAGAAAAGTCAATCAAAGTATTTTGTTTTGCTTTGTTTTTTACAATGGGGGAGATATGAGCAAGTAGTATGGAAGGATTCAGTAGATTGGGTGGGGATGGGAGAAAGATTGACAAAGAGACTGAAGAAGGCAGAAACAGAAAAAGAAAATGATTCTTTCTATTAGATAAAACATAAAAGATGGAATTTAATTCACATATAGAAGGGTTGGCCTTGACAAAGAGAAGGGCTGCCTCCTTGTCAGATTAGAAAGAAAGAGGAGGGAGTGGCAAATGATGTCAAGGGGTTTCATAATTGTGTTGAATGCTCTCAATTTTTACAGAAACATAAGAAGCAAGATTTTCAACTAAAAGAGAGAGGGACAGATGAGGTGTGGGAGGCTTGAAGAAGATATATAAGGTTTGGAATACAGTTTCTAGGAAATCGATTAGAGAACAATAAAATAGCTGCCTTAATGAAATGAAAGAGCAGTTAGGGTTGGATAATATGAAGTTGTAATATACACAGTAAAAAAAGGTAGTGAATTCCCCCCATTTATATTCAGAAAATTGTGAGTAGAAATGGAAAGACTGTATAATGGAAGTAATTCAAAGATGATATTTGGCAAGAGATATGCTGTGATAAAATAAGTAAAGCATTAGATTTTAGAACAGAGGATTGTGTAGAGTTGAAATGGCTTACTACTGGGTTGATATTAAGATAGGAAGGAAAGTAAAGTCAGAGCAGAGATTATGGTCTGAAAAAGTATTGAGAGGTATAAGGATTGGAGGGATTAGAGAGAATGATGAGCTAGGAAAGATAGTGGTGGTGGAGTTTATATAGCATTTACTATGTGCCAATCACTGTGCTAAGTGTTTTTTTATAAGTATTATCTCAGTTGTTGAAAATGAAGATTTTTTTTACAAGATATGAGGCATAAGATGAGATAGATTAATAAGAGGTTATGGACAAAAAGGGTAATGTTAGTTTCTAATTAGAAGCAGAACACTTGTTCCTGGAAGATAGTAGATACTTAATAAATGTATACTGACTGACAGACAAAGCAGAGTTTGGGGAAATAATTCAGAGGTGGAAAGATTGATTTGGAGTCCCTCCAGGTTGAGGGAATGAGGATGAAGGCTGAGGCATAAGGAGAGAGAATAAGGGGATTCGGCTCTGGGCTCTTCCCTGTTCACTCACCGTTACTGAGGGAATCCTGGTTAATTTCTTTTCCTCCACTGACTAATATGCTTAAATTCAGCGGGTCGCCTTTCTGATCTGAGTTTTGGTCAAATCAAGGCATGTCAGTTCTTTATGTAGGAAGTAAAATACTTATGGGCAGTAATGAGATCTAAGGCATGTAGCTGACATGGAGTGGAAGATCATTGTATTTGAAAACAATAAAAAATTAGGTTCTCATGATGTTTAGGAGTGAATCAATGTGAATGTTGAGTCTTTTGGTATAAGGATAAGAGTTGGGAAGTAGACAGTAAGTCAAAAGCTAAACCCTTTCAGAAAGGACACAAAATAACCTGGAGGTCATTAGACAGTATAATCTTTATGGGATGAAAATGTTAACAAAGTGGATTTTAAAGGTGGAAAAGTTGCAGTCTAATGACAAAAGGAGGATCTGGAAAAACCAGTGGAGCAAGAAATATTCCAACTCTTGCTTCATGATCAGTTCAAACAATTTATAAATTGAATACTTTGATACTTGTATGGGTCCATTATCTTCATTATATAAGTACTTTCATCAGAACAAACCACAAGTCATAGATGCTATCTCATTTTATAAGATTCTTTCATAAGATTTATGTTGCCCTAAGCCCTCTATAAAGGATAAACCTGGGATACTGCAATCTTTTTCTAGGACCTTTATTGCTGATGTCACTTTTCAATTTTCAAAATCCATTCTAACCTACCTTCTTCCCATTCATTTCTGCTGCCATTTTATCACTCAGTACCTGTCCAAGGTATATTCATTAAAAAACTCAATACTAGTGCTGTCCATCCAATACTATCTTATAGGTTAGGTTCATTACTCATTCATTTTATTTTTTCTGTGTGCATTTTTTAAACAAATTTAAGTCTTCACATGTCTTATTGAAGAGGATCTACAATTTTCTAAGGCTTGAAGCTGTTAGAAGAATGTCATCTGTAAACAAATACATTTAGACTACTTTGCCTTCTATAGGGAATCCCTCTTCTATGAAATAAATAAAAACACAGGATGTACCTCAGTTCTATGTGGATGCTATGTGGATGCTACATGGTACAGATAGAATTCTGGTTCTGAAGTCAGGAAGATCTGAGTCTAACTCTGCCTTATGACCTCCAGGCAAATCATTTAACTTGTTTGCCTCATTTCCCTCAATTGTAAAATGGGGAGAGCAACATCTATCTTACAGGGTTGTGAGGCTTAAATGAAACATTTATGAAATGCTTAACATATTGCCTTGCACTTAGGAGGTGCTGTATAAATATTTATCTCCTCTCTTTCTCTCTATCTCTGTCTTTTTCTGTCTTTCTCTCTCTCTCTCTGTCTCTGTCTATCTCTGTCTCTGTCTGTCTGTCTCTCTTTCTCTTTGTCTCTCTTTCTCCTTCTTCCTTCTCTTCCTCCCTTTCTACTTACAAAATTAAATAACAAATTGGCATAAAAACATTTTACACCATTGGAAAAGCATTAATTTTACCTCTGATAATGTGTGATTTCTGTCCTCAAATAACAAAATTTCCATGCTATATTAATTGAAACAAAGACACATTATATTTTAACATAGTACAAATTCTTTGTTTTGGATCTCTGTCTTAGTTGTGTAAAGCAAATTGCTGAAAAAACTGATAAACTACAAGTCCAGTAAAGCAACTGAATTTTTATATGTGCATTAGGCAGTGAGAAAATGGAGGAAATAAAGATATACTAAGCACCTACTATGTGCCAGGCACTATTATCTCATTTGATCAGAGAAATATTATGTGGTGTAGTGACCAGAGTACTAGATTTGGCATCAGACAACTTAGACTCAGATGCCTATTCTGCTACTTACTTCTTGTGTGATGTTGTATAAGTCACAACCTCATTTTCCTCATCTGTAAAATAGAAAGTTTAGAATGGATGATCTTTGACTGAATGACCTTCCAGATTGAAATGCCATGATTTATTACAGATGAGACTTCAGAATTCAAATCATATTGACATAGGGGAATAAGTATCTCTATCTTGTGGCATTGTTTGTGTCAAGAAAAAGGGAAGGTATCTATTGCACATAGACATTCCTTTTGTACTTATTGCATAACATGTGAACAACATAAAGAGTATATACAAAGATTCCCTGGCAATTTGAGGGCTAGATATGGAGCCAAGTGATCTTTTAAATTTCAGCCCAATACTAGTAGCTCTCTAAACCTGAACTTGCCCTGTATGTCTTAGTTTCTTAATTTTCATCTGTAAATTAGAAATAATAATATCTGTACTGTATTCAACTGTACACAGGGCTATTGGGAGAAAAGCAATTTAGAGCTTTGTAGCAATAAACAAAGCTTTTTAGAAATGTGTGCTATCATTAATTGTAGACTCTTCTTGAAAAAAATATTGAAAGTGATTTTTTAATTCAAATATAAATTCCACTTTCAATAGACAGCTAGGTGGCACAGTAAGCAGAAAGTTGGACATGCAATCAGCATAACTTGAATTTCAATATGGCCTCCAATGCTTACTAGCTGTCTGACTCTGGATAAATCATTACCATCATTAACCTAACCATTATCTGCCCCAGTTTCCTCATCATTGTTGTTGTTGTTGATCCATCATTTTTGAAGAGGACCATTGACATCATGAAATTTCTTGAATGATTCAGAGTTGCACAAGGTCATCAGCCTCATTCTGTCTTCCAGAGTCATCAAAGTCTGGTGACAAGACAATTGGTGATGACCTGGGATGCAGTGGATGATGTTGACATCTTTGATGTCTGACAAAACTCTGAGTGCTCCAAAGTGCCTATCTTCATCCTTCTTCATGGCCATTGAAACAAATTGTTCTTATCTATCCATTCCATTGGGGGATATTTGGGATAGACATCTCCCTGACTCACTTATGCATTTGATGCCTGTCAATTATCTTTAACTGGTTTAGCTCATTAGTCTCATTTGTGGAGACCATTTTACTGGGCAGATTGTACATGTTCTTAGTTTCTTGGAGTCACAGATAAGAGGTGGCTAGTTAGTTGTCACCAAAAATGGTTGAACAGCCCTGAAAAGAGCTGAACATGGTCTCAAAAGAAATATTAGTCCTTTTTAACACAGGATAAATCCCCTTCATCAGTAAAATAATGAATAATAGCATCATTGTAATGAGGGAAAAATATCTAATTTTTGTAATGTGTGCTACAAACTTAAAAGCTATATAAATGCTATTATTGTTGCTATTATTCTTCAATTGTTGATGCGCATAAACATACCTTTATCATTGTGTGTCTTCTGAAGTTGCCAGTCTTTCTTATGTAAGAGACAACCTGATATAATGACTAGAAGAAGAACCTTGGGGTCATACAGACTTGCGTTCAAGTTCTGCCATTGACATGTTATTCATACTGAGACAATGGACATATTACTTAAGCTCTCAATAAATTCAGGCAACTTTTTTTCAAATTTTTTTACGATAACTTTCCATTTTCAAAGTATATGCAAAGGTAGTTTTAAACATTCATCTTTACAAAGCTTTGTCTTCCAAATTTTTCTCCTTCCCTTCCCCCTCTCCCTTCTCCTGGACAGCAAGCTATCCAATATATTAAACATGTGCAGTTTTTCTATACATATTTCCACATTTATCATGCTGCACAAAAAAAAAAAATCAGATTAAAAAGAAAAAATGTAAGCAAACAACAACAAAAAAGGGGAAAATACTTTGTTGTGATCTACATTCAGTCCCCATAGTCTTCTTTCTGGATGCACATGGTTCTCTCCATCACAAATCTATTGGAAGTGGCCTGAATCCTCTCATTGTTGAAAAGAGCCTTGTCCATCAGAATTCGTCATCATATAATACTGTTGTTGTGTACAGTGTTCTCTTGGTTCTACTCACTTCACAGCATCAGTTCATATAAGTCTTTTCAGACCTTTCTGAAATCATCCTGCTAATTGTTTCTTAGAGAACAATAATATCCCAAACAAGTTTCTAAAATTGTGAATTACAGAAAAAAATTGTTGGCCTCATTGGGAGAGAGAATCTCTGCACTAGAAGCTCCCAGCAGCAATGAAATCACAAATCTGAACAATAACAACAAGAAAAATCATTCCTAGTAGTTGGTATAAGATTATAAACAATATATTATTGAAAATAAGTAATGGAATTTCTCATTTTCATCCTCTAAATAGGACCATATATACAGTATATGAGTATACATCTATACAATTAAGGACTGTGATGATACTTTCTATATATATATATTACTTTATTTGTTCCAGTCTCCTTCCAATTACCAAAATGAGAATCACATCCTTCCCATTTTTCTTCCCCTTTGTATTTTATCCAAGTCACCTATTATTGAGCTATAGGGTCCCATTTAAACTGTTATTTGTTAGACTATAGGGCCCCATTTAAACTGTTATTTGTTAGACTTAAGTAAATGAAACCCTTAGTTTTTATGTTTAACATGATCCAAACAAACATTGTATCTATATAGGATTTGACAAGAACTAAAAATCAAAAGACCAGCACTGTTTTGACTGCCCTGATTCAAGGTAACTAAGAGAAATAGTCAAGCATAAACTACTGTATCTGCTAGCTTCTTCTACTAGCTCTTGTTTTAAAACTTTCATTTCCTGTCAATTTCTCAATTCTCTTCCATTTTTTTCCTAGTTCAACTTCATATCAAGGATTCTCAAATGTCAAAAAAACTGGCTTTTTTTGTTGAAGCATATGGTAGGACTAATAGCTATCAGGATTCCTTGTCCCTCTTCCCATCCAAGTCAGATTTTCTCTAAAAGATGACAGATTCTAAAAGGTGATAGGCCTAGGGGAGGGGTTAGGCTCAAACTGTGCCTTCTTTGACACAGTTTCTTAGTAGTCCTGGAAATATGCATATGACTTCCTGATCTTCTAAGAATATCAAGAGTCCTCTCCACAGGATATATGTATCCCTCAATCTTGGTAAATATATTGATACCATGTGAATCACCACACCTTCTCCTGCTGAAAGATTCATTTCAATATAGAGATAAAAAGGAGGGGAGCTACAACTGTGAAATTTAAATACTATGGAATCTCTGTATTGTTTCCTTGATATATTCAGCTAAATAAACCTCCTTTAGTTAACTACTCAATAACCCTGTGAGGGCCTAATTTCCTCCCAATACCAAATCTGAATTTGCAGGTTACTGGCACCAATCTGCAATAACATCGCAAATCTGTTTGTGCACCATTCATGGTAAAGCAAAAGAAGAATAAAAGATTCAGGATTAGATAACTAGTTTAAAATTGGGAACAAAATAATCAGGAACTTTAGTAGAAGATATATCAAACAGAAAAAAAAAGATTAGGGGCAAAAGAAGTAAGAATCTGTTCATCAAACTGAAGAAGGGACCCTGAAACTCTGAAAATCCTTGAAGGAGAAAGGGAAAAGGAGAAAATCTCCTTCAAGGATTTTCAGAGTTTCAGGGTCCCCTCTTCAAAACCAGTATTAGGAACCATAAAATCTGAGTGCTGAACTCCAGCTTTAATATTTGAAAAGAGATACCCCTTACAATATCCTTAATAAGTTACCATCTAGCCTCTGCTTAAAGACCTTCAAATGATGGCAAATTTGCTCCTTTTAAAGCAACCCATTCCACTATGGGGTAGCTAATTCTAACAATGTTTTATTTACTTATTTATTTTTAATACTTTAGTTCCTGGTATCAATTCAAGGAGTTTCTCAGGCAATGGAAATTGCTCCTAATCTGCCCCCTGGAGCCAAAAAAAAAAAAAAAAAAATAGGTGTCACTCCTCTTTTCCATCAAAACCTTCAAATTCTTAAAGACTGCTCTAATGTGGCATCATCTAAATGTTCTCTTCTTGGAAGTGACCATATTCATTTTCTTCAACCATTCCTTATTATAGAATGATTTTCATACTTTAACCATATTAGTTGTCTTTGCTAGATGCTCTATAGTTTTCTAGTAGTTTTCCTAAAATTTAGAGTCTGGAACTGACCATGGTACTCCTGGTTGTATTCTGATTATCACAAATTCACATTTCCTTTTTGTTTTGGACATTAACTTGAATGAAACTTATATTGGATTAGCTTTTTTTGGCTGCCATAACATAGACGATAGTTTTATATTGAGCTTGTAGTCCACTAAAACCTTAGTTTACACGTGATTTTTACATGCTATACTTGCGACTCATTTTCTTAAATTCATATGATTTTTATAACTATTACTATTAAATTTTATTTTGTTATATTTATTTCATGTTTTCCATTATCAATTGAAGCTGTTTTGGTTCCCAGCCCTATAACACAAAAAATAAGCTTACTCTCCCATTTTTATGTTCATCTAGTTCGATAATGAGAAAAATGTTAAAAACAGTTGATCTAAAAACAAATACTTTATATGTTCTACATAATTCTTTCTCCTCCATTCATATTTTATATGCCACAATTTAAAATGGAAACAAGATGTTAATAAGGAGGAGTGTATTTCAGTTGAAAAAAACACTGGATGAGGGAATTGCAGGAACAAAGTTCAGATCTGAGCTCTAGAATTTCCTATCATATCACCTTGAATAATCACTTAGCCTCTCTGTCAGTTCTTCAGTTTCCACCCAGAAATGCAAAATGAAAGGGTAGAGATCAAGATGATCTCTAAGGCTCTTTCTAATTCCAGATTTATGATCTTAAAATACTATATAAAATATTTTATCAATAAAAATATGATTAAGGAGAGAATATTTAAATGGACATCATAAAATATAAAATAGACAATTTCCTTTAAATAAAATTAAAGAAGCTTTTGTACAAGCAAAATCAATGAAAATCGAATAAGAGAAATGACTGGAACAGGGGTATTTCCACAAAATCTGTAAGGGAGGGGGAAAGTCTGATATAAAAGCCTTAGAGAGAAATGACACAAATAAACCCAAAGTAATTTATGTAATAAATATGTTATTAAAGAACATGAAAAGTTTTCAAAAGAATTATAAACTATAAAAGTTCACTAAATTACTAGAACTGAGAAAAGCAAAAATTAAAACAACTCTGCAAAAAAATGGGAATAATTAATGTTGGAGGAGCTAATATATTGCTGGTGGGGTGAATGAGTTCAACCATTGTGAATATTAATTTGGAATTATGCAAGAAAAGTGACTGCTCTTTGACCTAGAACTCCCACTACTGGACATATAAATAGCAAGAAGAGCAAAGATAGAAGTAAATGTCCAAACCTTTCAGGGTAATATTTTCTGTGGTAGCAAAGAACTGGAAACAAATTAGTGGCTATAAGTTGGGAAATGGCTAAAAATAAATAAAAACCTTGAGGTACATGAATGTAATGGAATATTATTCTTCAGTAAGAAGTGAAGAAAATAAAGGATTCAGAACATATGGGTGGATTTTTATAAACTGATAAAGAGTAAAATATGCAGAACCAAAAAAATACAACTATATATATAATAACTGAAAATAAATAAATATGTAAGCAAAAAGATCACTTAAAGGACATCAAAGTCTAAGAATACCAAAATCTAAAAATGGTTCCTGAGAATAATATAGATTAGGGCTACTTAAATTTTTTCTACTTTTGACCTCTTTTAACCCAAGAAATTTTTACATGACCCAAGGTATATAGGTATATAAAATTACTATGCAAATCAAACATTTACTGATAATAAATCATAATTTTATGAACCCTACATTCAATCACATGACCTGTTATAGAATTGCAATTCATAGTTTAAGAAGATTTCTGTAGAAAATGAAATATAGGGAGTGGAGCCAAAATGGCAGAGAGGAGACGTGTCTTTATCTGAGCTCCTCCTAGTATCCCTCAGATCAACACCAGATAAAGCTCCTGAACAAATTTTGGGGTGAAAGAACCCACAAATATTTGGAATGTAATAAATTTCCAGAAGAAAATACTTTGGAAGAATTTCAAAAAAGATCTGTTTCAATCAGGCAGAAAGAGAAACAGACAGACGAGTGCAGATGCAGCCCAGGAAGCCAGGGCAGGTAGCCAGGTCATTGCCGGGCACCTGACAATCTATTGAGAGGTTTTTAGGCTACTCTGAACTGGTTATAAGCCAATGGATCAGCAGATTAGCAGTGAGACATTCAAAGCAAATACAAAAAAACAAATAGTGAGCATCTGAACCCCATAAAAAAATTCAGGATCTGGCCACACTTATCCAGCACCACAAGTCATTCAGCAGCATCAGTCCCAGGGTAAGCTAAAGTATCTGTCATCCCTTTGCCCTAAGTAATAGATCTCAACATTGGAAAAAAAAAAGGACAAAAAAATCAAAAAAGTCAGACCATATATAGCTTTTATGGAGAAAGGAAAGAACAGACCTCAAACCCTGAGGATCCTAAAGGCAAATTATATCCAGATGAAGCCCCAAAGGGTGATAAGAGTTGGTTCCCATTTCACAAGGCTCTTTTGGAAAATTTCAAAAAGGATCTTAAAAGAGAGTTTGAAGAAAAATGGGGAAAGGAAATGAAAACTTTGCAAGAGAATTTGGAAAAATAAAAACAGAAATTATCTGAAGAAAACTCCTTAAAAATTAGATTTGATGAAATGGAAAAAAGCATATAACTTTACAAAATGCATATGAAAAAGAAACCAATTTGTTTAAAGATAGAATTTGTGAAATGGAAAAAAATGCAATGAATAAAACACCTCATTCAAAAGTTCAATTAGCCAAATGCAAAAGGAGATAAAAAAAGCTAACTGAAAAAAAAAACCATTCACTAAAAATTAGAATCAAATAAATAGAAGTGAATGACTCAATGAGACTTCAAGAATTAGTCAAACAAAACCAAAAAATAAAAAAAAATAGAAAAAAATGTAAAATACCTCATTAGAAAAACAACTGTCCTGGAAAATAGATCTAGGAGAGACAATCTAAGAATTACTGGACATCTTGAAAAACCATGATGAAAAATGAGCCTAGACATCATGAAATCATCAAGGAAAACTTCCCAGATGTCTTAGAACCAGAAGGTAAAAGAATCCACCTATCCCCTCCTGAAAAAGAACCCAAAATAAAAACTCCAAGAAACATTGTAGCTAAATTTCAGAATTAAAAAAACGAGAACTTATTGCAAGCAGCCAGAAGGAAACAACTCAAATATCAAAGAGCCACAATCAGAATTACCTAGGACCTAGAAGCTTCCATTTTAAAGGATCAAAGGGCATGGAATCTGATATTCCAAAAGGCAAAAAAACTTGGATTGTAGTCAATAATCAACTATCCAGCAAAACTGAACATTATATGTCAATGGGAAAAAGATGGACATTCAACAAAACAGGTGAATTTCATTTATTTCTGCTGAAAAGACCAGAGTTCATTAGAAAAATTGATCTTCAAATTCAAAACTAAAGTGAAGCATAAAAAAGGAAAAAAAGGAAAGAAAAAATAATTTTCTTTTAAAAGTTAAAAAGCTTATATCCCAATATGGGAAGAAGAAACTTTTGAAATCTGTATCTCTGTTATGGATATACTTAGAGAGTGCAGGTATAATTTGATTTTATTATTGTGATATAAAAAAGAAAATAGAGGAGTAAAGGGGATTCTACTGGAAGAAGAAAAGGAAGTTAAAATTACATCTCATGAAGAGGTAAAAAAGACCTATTAAAATTGAGGGAAAGAAAGGAAGGAGATGAGTATTCTGTGAATCTTTGTTTTATCAGATTTGACTCAAAGAGAGAATATCAGACACATTTAGCTTCAGAGAAGCTTGTCTCACCCTATAGGAAATGGGGCGGGGGAAGAAAAGGGGGAAGGGTAATAGAAGAGAGAACAAAAGAAGTGGAAAGATATAAAAGGGGGGAGGGGCTGCAAAAGGGGAGGGCTGTTTGAGAGAGGGAATGGTCAGAAACAAAATAATGGGGAGGAGGGAAAGAGGGAAAGAAAGGAGAAAAGTATAACTGGGGGAAAACAAGATGGCAAGAAATACAGAATTAGTCACTTTAATTGTGAATATGAATGGGATGAACTACCCCCTAAAACAGAAGCAGATACCAGATTGGATTAAAAGCCAGAATTCTACAACTTGTTGTTTATAGAGACTCATTTAAAGCAAAGTTATATATTTAGAGCAAAGGTAAAAAACTGGAGCAGAATCTATTATGCTTCAGCTAAGGTTAAAAAAAAAAAAAAAAAAGGCAGGAGTAGCAATCCTGATCTCAGATCAAGCAAAAGCAAAAATAGATCTAATTAAAAGTGATAAGGAAGAAAACTACATCCTACTTAAAGATACTATAGATAATGAAGTAATATCAATACTAAACATATATACACCAAGAGATATAGCATTCCTAAAGGAGAAGTTAAGAGAGCTGCAAGAAGAATTAGATTGAAAAACTGTACTAGTGAAGGATCTCAAACTTGCTCTCTTAGAGCTAGATGAATCAAACCCCAAAATAAATAAGAAAGAAATTAACGAGGTAAATAGAATTCTAGAAAAATTAGGGATGACAGATCTTGGGAGAAAATTGAATAGAGAAAGAAAGGAATATACCTTTATTCTTAGCAGTACATGAAATCTATACAAAAATTGACTATGTGTTAGGGCACAAAAAGTCTCAAAATCAAATGCAGAATGACAGAAATAGTAAATGCATTTTTCTCAGCTTGTGATGCAGTGAAAATTACCTGCAATTAAAGGCCAGTGGAAAATAGATCAAAAATTAATTGGAAAGTAAGTAATCTAATCCTAAAGAATGAGTGGGTGAAACAACAAATCATAGACATAATCGGTAATTTCATCCCAAGAGAATGACAATAATGAGACAACATGCCAAAATTTGTGTATACAGCCAAAGCAATTATCAGAGGAAACTTTATATCTTTAGATGCTTACTTACATAAAATAAAGAGAAAATCAATAAATTGGACTTGCAACTAAAAAAGCTAGAAAAAGAACAAATTACAAACCCCCCATTAAATACCAAATTTGAAATTCTGAAAATAAAAGGGGAGATTAATAAAATTGAAAGTAAGAAAACTATTGAATTCATAAATAAAACTGAGTTTGTTTTTATGAAAAAAACACAACAAAATAGATAAACATTTAGTTAATTTAGTTAGAAAAAGGAAAGAAGAAAATCAAATTGTTAGTATCAAAAATGAAAAGGGAGAACTTTCCACCAATGAAAAGGAAAATAGAGCAGTAATTAGGGGTTATTTTGCTCAACCATATGTCAATAAATCTGATAATCTAAGGAAAATGGAGAAATACCTAAAAAAAAAAAAAAAAAGTAGATTGCCCAGATTAATAGAAGAGAAATAAATTATTTAAATACTCTCATTTTAGAAAAAAAAATAATAAAACAAGGTATTAATCAACTTCCTAAGAAAAAATCTCCAGGGCCAGATGAATTTACATGTGAATTCTACCAAATATTTAAAGAACAATTAATTGCAATACTCTACAAAGTATTTGAAAAAATAGGAAAAAAAAAGGAGTCCTACCAAATTTCTTTTCAGACACAGATATGGTGCTGATAACTAAACGACGTAGAATGAAAACAGAGAAAAAATTATAGACTAATTTCCATAATGAATATTGATGCAAAAAATCTTAAATAAAATATTAGCAAAAAGATTACACAAAGTCATCCTTAGGATAATGCACTATGACTAAGTAGGATTTATACCAAGAATGTAGGGCTGGTTCAATATTAGGAAACCTATTAGTATAATTGACTATATCAATAACCAAACTAACAGAAATCTTAAAATTATCTTAATAGATGCATAAAAAAGCATTGATAAAAGCCAACACCCATTCCTATTAAAATACTAGAGGATATAGAAATAAATGGAGTTTTCCTTAAAATGATCAGTAACATCTATTTAAAACCACCAGCAAGCATCATATGTAATGGGGACAAACTAGAACCATTCCCAATAAGATCAATGAAGTAAGGTTGCCCACTATCACCATTACTGTTCAATATTGTATTAAAAATGCTAGCTTTGGCAATAAGAGAAGAAAAAAGATTAAAGGAATTAGAGTAGGTAATGAGGAAACCAAATAGTTACTCTTTGTGGATAATATGATAGTATATTTAGAGAATCCTAAAGAATCAACTAAAAAGCTACTGGAAACAATATACAACTTTAACAAAATTGCAGGATACAAAATAAACCCACATAAATCATCAGCATTTTTATGTATTACCAACTGGGATCACCAGCAAGAGATACAAAGAGAAATTCTATTTAAAATAACCATTGATAATATAATATAATAATGGGTGTCTATCTACCAAGACAAATTTGGTTACTATATGAACAGAATTACAAAACACTTTCCACACAAATAAAGTCAGATGTAATCACTTGAAAAGATGTCAAATACTCATGGGTAGGCTGAGTTAATATAATAAGAATGACAATACTACCTAAATTTATCTACTTATTCAGTGCTATACCAATCAAACTCCCCCCAAAATATTTTACAGATCTAGAAAAAACAATAAGTTCATCTTGAAGAACAAAATGTCAAGAGTTTCAAGGGAATTAATGAAAAAACTGCAAATGAAGGTAGCCTAGTTGTACCAGATCTAAAACTATATTACAAAGCAGTGGTAATCAAAACCATTTGGTACTGGATAAGTACCAAAGAATAGTCAATCAGTGGAATAGGTTAGGTTCACAGGACAAAATAGTCAATGACAATAGTAATCTAGTGTTTGATAAACTAAACCTAAAGTTTCCAGCTTTTGGGATAAGAACTTACTACTTGACAAAAACTGCTGGGAAAATTGGAAATTAGTATAGCAGAAACTAGGCATTGACCCACACTTAACACCGTAAGCCAAAATAAAGTCAAAATGGGTTCATGATTTAATTATAAGCAAATTAGAAGAAAAAAAGGATAGTTTACCTCTCAGATCTGTGGAGAAGGAAGAAATTTGTGGCTAAAGAAGAACTGGAGTTCATTATTGAACAAAAAATAGATAATTTTGATTATATTAAGTTAAAAAGTTTTTGTACAAACAAAACTAATGCAGACAAGATTAGAAGGGAATCAATAAACTGGGAAGACAGTTTTACATTCAAAGGTTCTGATAATTGCCTCATTTCTAAAATATATAGAGAATTGACTCCAATTTATAACAAGGCATTCTTCAGTTGATAAATGATCAAAGGATGTGCACAGACAATATTTAGATGAAGAAATTAAAACCATTTCTAGTCATACAAAAAGATGCCCTAAATTACAATTGATCAGAGAAATGTAAATTAAGAAAATCCAGCCATTCTGGAGAGCAATTTGGAACTATACCAAAGGGCTATCAAATTGTGCATAGCCTTTGATCCATCTGTGTTTCTTCTGGGCTTATCCCAAAGAGATCTTAAAGAAGGGCAAGGAACCCACATGTGCAAAATTGTGACAGCCCTTTTTGTAGTGGCCAGAAACTGGAAACAGTTGGAGAATGGCTAAATAAATTATAGCATATAAATATTATGGAATATTATTCTTCTATAAGAAACGATCAGCAGAATGATTACAGAGAGGCCTGGAGAGATTTACATGAATTAGTGAAATGAGCAGAACCAGGAGATCATTGTATATGGCAATAATAAGATTATGTAAAGATCAATTCTAATGGGCATGGCTTTTTTCACAATGAGATGAGTGAGGCGAGTTCTGATGATCTTGTGATGAACAGAGCCATCTACACCCAGAGAAAGGATTATGGGAATTGAATGTAGATCACAGCATAGTATTGCTACTCTTTTTGTGGTTGTTTGCTTGCATTTCTATTTCTTTTTCATTTTTTCCCCTTTTTAATCTGATTTTTCTTGTGTAGTATGATAATTGTACAAATGTGTCTACATATAGTGGATTTAACATATTTTTGAACATGATTAACATATATTGGATTACTTGCCATCTAGGAGAAGGGGAGGGGGAAAAGGGGGAGTAAATTTGGAACACAAGGTTTTGCAAGGGTCAATGTTGAAAAATTATGCATGCATATATTTTGAAAATAAAAGGCTTTATCATTCTCCAATTGATAAATGGTCAAAGGATATGAACAGACAATTTTTAGATGATGAAATTGAAACTATTTCCACTTATATGAAAGAGTGTTCCAAATCACTACTGATCAGAGAAATGCAAATTAAGACAACTCTGAGATACCACTACACACCTGTCAGATTGGCTAAGATGACAGGAAAAAATAATGATGAATGTTGGAGGGGCTGTGGGAAAATTGGGACACTGATACATTGCTGGTGGAGTGGTGAATGAATCCAACATTCTGAAGAGCAATCTGGAATTATGCCCAAAAAGTTATCAAACTGTGTATACCCTTTGATCCAGCAGTGTTACTACTGGGCTTATATCCCAAAGAAATACTAAAAAAGGGAAAGGGACCTGTATGTGCCAAAATGTTTGTGGCAGCCCTTTTTGTGGTGGCCAGAAATTGGAAAATGAATGGATGCCCATCAATTTGAGAATGGTTGGGTAAATTATGGTATATGAATGTTATGGAATATTATTGCTCTGTAAGAAATGACCAGCAGGATGAATACAGAGAGGCTTTGAGAGACTTACATCAACTGATGCTGAGTGAAATGAGTAGAACCAGGAGATCATTATATACTTCAACAACGATACTGTATGAGGATGTATTCTGATGGGAGTGGATATCTTCTACAAAGAGAAGATCTAATTCAGTTCCAATTGATCAATGATGGACAGAATCAGCCACACCAATAAAAGGAATCCTGGGAAAT
Source organism: Sminthopsis crassicaudata (assembly GCF_048593235.1). Taxonomy (NCBI): domain Eukaryota; kingdom Metazoa; phylum Chordata; class Mammalia; order Dasyuromorphia; family Dasyuridae; genus Sminthopsis; species Sminthopsis crassicaudata. Next base: position 229,560,885 of record NC_133620.1, read on the forward strand.
GAGTACAAACTGTTTGCACTTTTGTTTTTCTTCCCAGGTTACTTTTATCTTCTAAATCTAATTCTCCCTGTGCAACAAGAGAACTGTTCAGTTCTGCACACATATATTTGTATCTAAGATATACTATAAAATAATTAACATGTATAAGATTGCTTGCCATCTAGGGGAGGGGCTGGAGGGAGGAAAGGGAAAAGTCGGAACAGAAGTGAGTCCAAAGGATAATGTTGTAAAAAAAATTCCCCAGGCATATATTCTGTCAATAAAAAGTTATAATAAAAAGAAAAGAAAAGAAAAGAAAAGGCCTTAATTAAAAAAAAAAGAAAAAATAATATAAAAACTTAACTCGAAAAAGAAAATAAAACATATCTTCTTCCTTGTATAGAATTACTAGGAAATAATGTTATGTATAGTGTAGGAGGTGATGATTATACTGGGTGTTTTAGAATAATTTTATTAATTTGAATGAATTCTTTATTAGAACAGTGGGTTTGATCTGGATTGGGTTTAGGCTGGTATTTCCAGAAATGACTATAATGTAAAAACTAAAGACAACACTGAAACATTTTGAAAATAGGCTTTTATTCTCCTCTGAAATCATTAACCAACATTAACTATTATTTTAGAGGTCCCATAATTCAAGTAATCCTGTAGTCACCAACTCTACTACAATATAGTCCATTTTTATTTTCATCTTCCACATTAGGATAATTTAAAAGACTTTGTCAAATGCCTTCCTGAAATCTGGATATATCTTGTCTATAGAATTTCCTTCTTTGTCAATCAAATATTGCTATCATTGATAGAAGTGAGGTAAGGTTCATATGATCTGTCTTGAATGAACCCAAGTTTATCACTGTAAATGATCACTGTTGCTTTTTCTAAGTATCTGCAACCAGAAATAATATCTAGTTTCCTGGGAACTTAAATCAAGCTCATAAAATTTTAGTCAGTTGAGACCCTCTACCATCTTCCTTCTTTTTAAAAGAAAAAACATTTGCCCATTACTATTCTTGTGGCAGTTTTTCTCTTTCCAGTGATGAATCAAATGCTAATAGCAGCATAGCTATTATACCCATAAACTCTTTTTTCTCTACAATATAATAAAAACAACAATAGCTAACATTTATATATAATACTGAGGGCTTGCAAAGCACTTTACAAATATTACTTACAAGATCTTCATAAGAATACTGAGAGACAGATGACACTATTACTTCCATAAAGGAATTGAAGCAGACACAGATTAAGTTACTTCCTCAGAGTCACGAAGTTGTATAAATATAAATATAAATTAATTAATTAATATGTACATATGTATGTGTCTGAGGCCCAAATTGAAGTCGAGTCTTCCTGAGTTCATTTAGGGCAGCTAGATGGCATAGTATATAGAGTACTGGATTTGGAACCAGACAGACTCATTTTCCTGAGTAATCTGACCTCAGACTAACTATATGACTCTAGGTAAGTAATTAGCCTGTCTGTCTCAGTTCTTCATCTGTAAAATGAGCTGGAGAAGGAAATAGCAAACCACTCCAGTATCTTTCCCAAGAAAATCCCAAATGATCACAAAGAGTCAGATGCATCTGAAAAATGACTGAACAACAAGAACTTCCTGACTCCACGTTCAACCTTCTATCCATTGTAGCTGCTTATATATATCTTACAGATAATCATCAACTTTTACTTGAAGATTTCAGGTCAGCCCATTGTACTGTGAGCTGTAATTGTTGAGTTTTTTCCTGACATCAAATCTAAATTTGTCTTCCCAACTTTCACTCATTCCTCTTGGCTCTGCTCTCTGAAGCCCAACAAAATGTGTCAAAACCCTGTTTCTTGTGATAATCCTTTAAATCAGAGGTTTTCAAACTATGGCCAGTGGGCCAGATGTGGCCAGCTGAGGACGTTTATGCGGCCCGCCGGGTTATGGCAAAATCAGACGGGAAGTGACAGTCGACCTAAACTCGTGTTAGCAATGCATACTTCCAGCACTGGGCTGAGGCAGCGGAGACAGAGTGTAAGGCAACACAAAGGTGAGGTGAGGTGAGTTCCCAGGCCGGGGTGTATGATGTGGGGAAGGGAGAGAGATGCAGAAGACAGAGAACTGACGGCCCGTGGCCTTGTAAAGTAATGGAAGTCACCACAACAGACAGGCATGAGGGATGTACAGTGCATGCTGCGCATGTCACGGCCGCTGCAGGGGGAATATATGGGCTGTGTCTGGTGCGCAGGTATAGTAACAGTTCGTACTACAAGTCCCAGCTTGACTCTGTCATTGTCATTATGCTGTAATGACAATGTAACGGCTTCCTCTCTAGCACATGTTGCGGTACTGACTGCTATTGTCCCCCCAGAGTGAGGCTCCTGGTACGAGGCCGTGGCCCTGTATCCATAGTGACCTCATGTCTGGCTGTTGTGGTCATCAGTTTTATCGTGTATATGTTCTGTAGTTTCATAAAGAGATGGAATCTTGCTAACATATGTCATCACCTTATAATCACTGGGGGTCTGACCTTAGTGCCCCCCCACTTATCCTGAATATGAGGGGGTGCAGAGCTGGTGTACTGCTTCGTCCCACTCCAGATTCTTAAGGTCCCCATACACTTGTGCAGCTTCAAGTCACATGATGACCTCCCCCGGAAGCCCCAATGTACAATTTGTCACTGAAACTCATTTTACACATACAATATATCACGCAGTTATATACATATATGTACAGTCTTGCCTGTGATTATGATAAATTACGAGTGCAGCATGTACAATCATGCAGCGCTGGATCATGAGAATTGATCCCAGGATTCAGAGCAAGCCAGGGCATTTGGGAGGGCCGCCTGAGTGGTGACTTGTGTGCAGTGAAGGTCTTTGCAAATCACTATCTATGTAACTGAGCAAATCATTTCTCTTCTGACTGCTTCCATTCCCTCACCTCAAATACACACACACACACACACACACACACACACACACACACATACATATATATATGGAAAACTGTTTAATTGATGGTGGTCCATTTTTATTGGAGCATATTGAGAAGAGAGCAGCTAGGATGACAGAACATTGAAGCAATATTAGATCTTTTACCTATAGAATCATAAGTACCTATCTCACCCTCTCTAATAACAAAGAATTTTCTAATCATTAGGGCCATCCCAAAATGGAATGGGGCATTCTTGAGGCATTGATTTCTCTCTATCACTAGAAGGACTGAATGGGAAACTAATCTGGAAGAAATAGCCCTGCCAGAAATATTGCAGAGCTTATTCTTTTGTGGAAGAGGAAGAGGTTAAACCAGATATACTATAAGATATTTTGCACTTTTAAGTTCCATGATTTTAAATGACTCTCAGATCTGTATTAAACATCCTATTTCAGGACTTAGGTAAAAAATAAAAAAAAAAGTTTGAAAAAAAACCCTTTTGTTTTTGAAAAAATTCATTTTGTGAGACTTACAAGATTGCACAAACAAGAAAAGAAATTAGATATACTGGAGAAGAAAGACAGTGTGGGACAGTGTGCAATAGTGGATAGAGAACCATCCTGAAAGTTAAGAGATCTGTTGAGTGATACATTCTGTTTGAGTGACCCTTGGCAAATCACTACACCTGTTTATTCATGTTCAAATCTCTTCTCTCCTCTGATTGAAGAGCTACAGAGAGATGTGCCAAACTCTTTTATAAAGAACAGAAACTGAACTCAGCTCATTCCACTTTGCATTTGCTACCTGGCTGGCTTTAAATTCTCAGAATAAAATGTCATTTTATGGTTATCCCCTAGTGTCCCATCTCATCCCTCTTTTTCTTGCCTCTTGTGTGCTTTCCACCTTTAGACTGCAAGTTCCTTGAGGGAAGGAATTGTTTCTTTTTATTAATTGTATCCCTAGTGCTTAACATAGTGTCTGGAACCCAACAGATATAATAAACATTTATCAAATTGGATTGGAGAAGCTGCTGACCCCCATTAGTACAGGGATTTCCCTGAACCAATGAAATCATAAGTTCAGTGCAACTATTACATACTATGGAAGAAATTACCTGCCTGGAAGACTAACATTAAAAGTTATGATGAAGTGATCCATTATTACCAGAGCTGTTTGTCAATGTTAGAAGAGGCATCATCCAGTCTGCAGCGTGTATAAATACCTTACCTCACATAGCAAGTCTCCTCTCACCTGTTTGTTCCTGTTAAAAGTCACATATTAGCAATTGAGGAGGAACTAAGATAACAGGGCCCATCCCCTTTTGCTGATCTGGACCCATCTGAATGGTCTTTATGTCATTATGAAAGTTATCATAAAGGGGACTCCATCCTGAAATCCTTGATGATTGATCCATCATCAATGTGTTGCTACACTGACATATTTATTATAAATTTTAATTTCCTTTGTCCTAAGTTTTGCCTCATTGATCAGGATGAAAGACATAAGAAAGAATTTTCCTTTTAATAGAAAGGTCTTCCTACCAAAATGTGCTTATTGCAAAATAAACAACAAATTATATTATTATAGTAATATCTTCAATGTCACAAAGCTATAAAATGTCAAAATTGAGATCTGAATCTAGGCTTCTGATTGCAAGTACAGTGTTTTTTCCACTTAATCTTTGCTTTAGAAGATTCGATCTCTTAAACATGTGAAAGAGATTTTGCCATAAAGTGGAATAATAGAACCAAAAAAAGTGAATGAAAATTGAGTTTACAAAAAGACATAGGGACCATTTGGAGAATGAGATATGTGAGCCAGCTTTTAGCACTAAGGGAGAAATTGTTTGGATATTAAACACTCAGTTCCAGTTATTGAGACAGGTAGATCATCTCTAAATCTGTGACTCTATGATCTGCACTAAAGTTAGTTCTCAAGGGAAGGATGCTGTTTATGAGAAGAACACTGGAATTGGAGTTAGAGGGGCAGCGCTTTAATCAGGGGTGGGCTGAGAGTAGACTGTTAAATTTTCACTGCGAACATTTACACCTTAGAAATCAACAAACTCCACAAATCAGGGCTTGATTTATTGTTTTGTTGTCTATCTTGACTTAAGTAGATAATTGAGAAAATGTGAATAACGTTGATTAAATTTAAGTTGTGGGTGCTCTCCTTCCACAGAGCCCATTGTTAACTATTTATTAGCACATCCCTATCTTGAATCTTAGTTCTGCCATTTATTTGTTGTATGGTTTGGGGTTTTTGACTTCTATGGACTTCAGTTTCCATATTATTAAAATGAAGGTTTGGGACAGGATGATTCCACAGGAAAGAATTTATAGTTTAAAAATATAGCAAAAAAGTTAATTTGTCAGCTGAGAATAACAATGAAAATCTATCTGTTGTGCTCTTAAAAAAAATAATAAGGGTGCACATTTTGAATGTTGACACAATATTTACAAATGTAGACATCCGTGATAATTTCTGCTAATGTGGGTTAGCATATTAGTAACTGTTGATGATTCATTGCATTAATTACAATAGCAAACTAAAAGTAAAAGTTCAAAACAATGAGCTTTTGCTTGACATTTGAGCAATGTAAACAGAATTTTAAATTATTCCTGGAAAATCAAAAGTGTTACTGGAAATAACAACTCAATGAAGTTGTAAAAATTCTGACTTTATTGTAGAAAACTTGAGTTCTAAATCTGATTTTGATCTTTGTGAATATTCCTTGCTTTATGATTCTGGTCGTCATTTCATTCCTCTGAGTCAGTATTTCCTCATCAATAAATAGAGGATGATAAGAATTTCCCTAGTTACCTCATAGAGTTGTAATGAAATTGCTATTATAAACTCTAAATTTGTATAAACATTATTATCATCATGTATGATAATAATAGTTAACATTTATATAGCACTTTACTATATGCCAAATACTATACTAAATTATTTAGAATTATTATCTCATTTGACCTTCACAGCCATCCTGGAAAATAGATAATATTATTATGCCCATTTTATAAATGAAGATACTGAGGAAAATTGATATTAACCTACTTACACAAGGTCAAAGAGCTAGTAAGTGTTTGAAATTAAATTTCGGGGGCAGCTAGGTGGCACAGTGGATAGAGCACTAGCCCTGAATTCAGGAGGACCCCAGTTCAAATCTGGTCTCAGACACTAACACTTCCTAGCTGTGTGACCCTGGGCAAGTCACTTAACCCCAGCCTCAGAAAAAGAAAAAAAAAAGAAAAGAAATTAAATTTCAACTTGGAGCATCCTGATTCCAGTTTAGGCACTGTATCTTGTGTCTAAATTCCATAGATTCATTTCTCTGTCTACTCTTAAAGGATGAATCATTTCTACTATTATTCCTCTGATTCTCCCAGTCACCAAATAACACATTAAGTCCCATCAGTAATTTACTCCTTTGGTGTGAATGAATTTATCAGTCCCTTTTCTGGGAGCCAGAGTTTTAGGAAACTGCAAAGAAACAAAATAACTTCACGATAAAATCCCAGAAAGAGTGGAAAAGGAGAAGAAGAAAGGAGAATATTGAAGCAATGAGAACTAACTTTACCTTTTTCACTCAGAATTGGGGCTAGCCCTGCTAGGTTTATTAATCAAATAAGAAAAGTCCTGGAATAATGATTGTTAACCTTCAGTTTTTGAACTTTAACAAAAAAATTAATAATTATATTTTAATATAAATGCTTTAATTTATAAGCCTGTGATTTTTATTATATGCATTTAAAAATGTTATTGTGAAAAGGGGCTATCAGTTTCACCAAATTGCCAAAAGAGTCTATTGAAATTAAGAAAAAAAAAGATTATGAAGTTGTATCCTAGAAGCTTCCAAAAATAGTCATAGTAGTGTACTGTTGGTACAGTTGTTAATTGATCCAATCATTCAGGAAAACAATTTAGTAGTATTCCTCACTCATATCCTTAGACCCAGCCATACTTCCAGTAGGCATATATTTCAATGAAATAAAAGAAAGAAGAAAACTACTCATAAATACAGAACTATTTATAAAGCTATTTTCATAGTAGCAAAAATTTGGAAACTAAAGCTATTTGGTGTTCAGGAGGATCTGAACAAATTTTAATATAGAATATAATAGAATATTATCGTGTCCTAAGAATTGGTAAGTTTAAGAGGAAACTTGAGAGGCAGAGCCAAGATGGTGGAAAGTAGACAAATCTTTGTCTGAGTTCTTCCTGGCTTCCCTCAGAAACAACAGCAGATCAAGCTTTTGAACAGGTTTTGGAGTTACAGAACCCCCAAATAGTTGGAGTGTAGCAAATTTCCAGCAGAAGATATTTTGGAAGAACTTTAGGAAAGGTTTATCTCAATCATGTGGGGTGTAGGGGGCAGGGGTGATGTTGGTGGTGATGGAACATTGCTCAATGAAACACGGTGCAGGAAGGCCCAAGTCAGAGAGGCATCTGTGAACTGTGGAATCTAATGCCAAAATATTAGCTACTTTGTCCTGGTTCAGAAGCCAGTGGATCAGCAGATTAACTATGAGACATACAACACAACAGAAGAGCTCTTGAGTACAAGAATAACAAGTAGGACTTGGCCATTCCTACCCAGGATGGAAGAAACCTGACAGCACTAGCCTCAAGGCAGTGTAATACCCCTGTCATCCTGTAGAAGAAGCTTGGGACAATCTTTTCTTTGCCCTAAGAGCAGATCTCAACCTTTAAAAATGGTTGAAAAAAAGCAAAAAGGCGCTCTGACCATAAATAGCTATTATGGAGACAGGGAAAAGGAGACCTCAAACCTTGAAGACACTAAACATAAAATGTCTCCAGATGAAGCTTCAAAGGGTGATATGTGTTGCTCTCTAACTCAAAAGTTTCTCTTGGAAGAATTCAAAAAGTATCTTAAAAGAGAGTTAGAAGGAAAATGGGAAAATGAGAGCTTTGGAAAAGGAAACACAGAAATTGAAGAAAACCATTCCTTAAAAAATAGATTGCACAAAATGAAAAAAGAAAACAACTCTTTGAAAAACAGAATTGGTAAAATGGAAAATGAGATTAATTCCCTAAAAAAAATAGAATTAGTAAAATGGAAAAAAAATCCAACTAACAAAACAATTCATTTAAAAGTTGAATTGGCCAAATGCAAAAGGAGATTTTAAAAAATTAGATTAACTGAAGAAGATAATTCATTAAAAATTAGTATTTAACAAATGAATGATTTAGTGAGAAATCAAAAATCAGTCAAACATAACAAAAAATGAAAAAAATAGAAAGGAATGTAAAATATTTCATTGGAAAAATACCTGGCTTGGAAAATAGATCAAGGAGAGACAATCTAAGAATTATTGGACTACTTGAAAACTATGATTTAAACAAAACAAAACAAAGCAAAACAACGAGCTTAGACAATATTTTTAAAATAAATCATCAAGGAAAATTTCCCAGATATCCTAGAACCCAAAGGGTAAAGTAGCCATTGAAAAAATACACCAATCTTTGAAAGAGAGCCCAAAATGAAAACTCCAAGGAATATTGTAGCTAAATTCCAGAATTATCAGATCAAGGAGAAAATTACTGCTATCAGCTAGAATGAAACAATTCAAATATCAAGGAGCCACAATCAGGATAAATAAAGACCTTCCATTTTAAAGGAGAGAAGGGCCTGGAATATGATTCCAGAGGGCAAAGGAGCTTGGATTACAGCCAAGGATAAACTACCCAGCAAAACTAAGCATTATCATTCAGGAGAAAAGATAATCATTCAATGAAATAGAGGATTTTCAGTTATTTTGATGAAAAAAACAGAGCTGAATAAAAAAAAAAACTGATTTTCCAATACATAACTCCTTTTTTGAGTTCTAAGGAACACAGAATTTGATCTTCAAATCCAGAACTCAAGAAAAGCATAAAAAGATAAAAAGGGAAGAAAAAACTATGTTTTTAAAGGTTAAAATATTTACATCCTTATATGGGAAGGTGATAACTTTAACTCTTAAGAACTGTATCTTAGAGGTATACTTAGAGAGTATAGATATAATTTGACTTGAAATGATATAAAAATAAACTAGAGGTGAAAAGGGGACTGTACTAGAAAAAAGAGGAAAGGGGTAAATTCTATCATATGAAAAGGCAAAAAAAGTCTATTAAAGTTGAGAGAAAGAAGGAAGGGGGATGAGCATTGTTTCAACTTAATCTCATGGGATTTATCTCAAAGAAACAATATCAGACATATTTAATTTGACATAGAAATTTGTCTCACTCTATAGGGAAGTAGAAGGGTTAAGGGGAAGGAAAGAGGGAAGCTAATAGATGGGACAACAGAAGTAGAAGGAGAAAAGGATAAAAAAGGGAGAGAGATTGTAAAAGGAGAGGACAGATTGAAGGAGGTGGTGATCAGAATCATAACATTAGTGAGGAGAGAAAGGAAGGAAAAGAAAGAGAAAAGTATAACTTGGAGAAAATAAGTTACTTGGAAATACAGAGTTAGTAATTTTAACTATGAATGTGAATGGGATGAATTCTCCCATAAAATGTAAATGGATAACATACTGGATTAAAAACGAGAATCTTACAATATGTTGTTTATAAGAAACACATTTAAAGCAGAGTGATACAGCATATAGGTAAAAGATGGGAGCAGTATTTAGTATGCTTCAACTGAAGTAAAAAAAAAATCGGGAGTAGTGCTACTGCTCGTAGATCAAGCAAAAGTAAAAATAGATCTAATTAAAAGAGTTAAGGAAGGAAACTACATTTTGCTAAAGTGTACCATAGATAATGAAGTAATATCAATAATAAACATATATGTGCCAAGAAATATGGCATCTAGATTCCTCAAGGAGAAATTTAGAGAGTTGCAAGAAGAAGTAGACAGTAAAATCATACTAGTGGGATATCAGAACTAGACAAATTGAGCCACAAAATAAACAAGAAAGAAATTAAGGAGGTATCTAGAATTTTAGAAAAGTTAGATATGATAGATCTTTGGAGAAAACTGAATGGGAACAGAAAGGAACATAATTTTTCTCAGCAGTAAATTGAATCTACACAAAAATTGACCATGTATTAGGACATAAAAACCTCAAAATCAAATGCAGAGAGGAAGAAATAGTAAATTCATCTTTTTCAGATCATGATACAATAAAAATTATATGTAATAAAGGGGCAGGGAAAATAGACCAAAAATTAATTGTAGACTAAAAAATCTAATCCTAAAGAACAAGTGTGTGAAATAACAAATCATAGACACAATTGATGATTTTATGGACAACAATGAGACAACATACCAAAATTCATTGAATGCAGCCAATGCAGTTCTTTTTTTTTTTTTTTTTTTTCCCTGAGGCTAGGGTTAAGTGACTTGCCCAGGGTCACACAGCTTGGTAGTGTTAAGTGTCTGAGACCAGATTTGAACTGGGGTCCTCCTGAATTCAGGGCTGGTGCTCTATCCACTGATCCACCTAGCTGCCCCCTCTAATGCAGTTCTTAGAGGAAGTTTTATATCCCTAGATGCTTACTTGCATAAAACAAAGAAAGATCAATGAATTGGACATGCAATTTAAAAAGCTGGAAAAAGAACAAATTAAACCCCCCCAATTAAATACCATATTTGAAATTCTGAAAATGAAAGGGGAGAATACCAAATGTGAGCAAATTATTGAACTATTAAAGAAAACTAAGCTAAAGAAAAACACCCAACAAAATTAATAAACCTTTGCTTAATTTGATCAGAAAAAAGAAAGAAGAAAACAAATCGCTAGAATCAAAATCAAAGGGGTAAAAAAAAAAAAATCAAAGGGGTGGATTTTCCACTAATAAAGAGGAAATCAGAACAATAATTAGGAACTATTTTGCCCAACTCTGCCAGTAACCTAAATGAAATTGGTGAATACATTTAAAAAATGGATTATCTAGATTAACAGAGGAGGAAATAAATTGAACAGTCTCATTTTAGGAAAAGAAATTGAACAAATTATTAATCAACTCCCTAAGAAAAAATTTCCAGGGCTAGATGTTTTTATATGTCAGTTTTAACAAATAGTTAATTTCAATACTATGTAAACTATTTGGAAAAATAGGGAAAGGAGTCCTACCAGATTCCTTTTATGACACAGATATGGCGCTGTAAAGGGCTGAAACTGAGATTGAATAACTGAGTACTTACGGCTAATTACCAATTGAACAATACTCTATTAGCATATGCTTGGAGAATGGCCCTTCTCACTATTCTGTGTTGGCTTGATCTGTTGGTGTATACTATAAGAGGCAATTAGAAGGTGGAGTAAGAGAAGCAAAGGTTACTTTTAGGTGGTAGAGAGAGAGAAAGAAGATGTGGAGATTCCTATGTCCAATCCCCCTGACTGCAACCCCAAAAGACCAAGAACAAAGATCAAGAATTTTTGCTTATCCTGACTCCAATTGATTCTAAGGTATCCAGGGTGCTAACACAGTCATCAGATGGTACTTATATCTAAATCAGATAGGTTCAAAACAGAGAAAGGCTAATACAACATGACAAGTAAGATTTATACCAGGAATGCAGGGCTGGTTTAATATTGGAAAAACTATTAACATAATTCACTATATCAATAACCAAACTAATAGAAATCATATAATTATCTCAATAGATGCAGAAAAAAAAATCATTACATTTAGTGAAATAGGTTCACAAAGCACGATAGTTAATGACTATAATAATCTAGTGTTTGATATAAGCAGGTTCACAAAACACAATAGTTAATGACTATAGTAATCTAGTGTTTGATATAAGCAAAGACCTCAGCTTCTGAGATAAGAACTCTCTATTTAACAAAAATTGCTGGGAAAATTGGAAACTATTATGGCAGAAACTAGGCATTTACTAACACTTAATGTCCTGTATCAACATAAGGTCAAAATGGTTTCATGATTTAGACATAAAGGGTGATACTATAAGCAAATTAAGAGAACAAAGGATAATCTACCTCTCAGATCTATGGAGAAGAAAGGAATTTATAACCAAAGAACAAGAGAACATTATTGAACACAAAATAGATTATTTTTATTTTATATTATATTTAAGTTTTTATACAAACAAAATCAATGCAGATAAGATTAAAGGGAAGCAAAGAACTGGGGGGAAATTTACATTCAATGGTTCTGAAAAAGGCTTCATTTCTAAAATAAAATATAATATTTATAAAATATAAAAAATAACTCAGATTTATAAGAAAACAAGCCATTCTCCAATTGATAAATGGTCAAATGACATGAACAGACAATTTTTAGATGAAGAAATTGAAACTATTTCTAGCCATATGAAAAGATCTCCAAGTCATCATTAATCAGAGAAATGAAAATTAAGACAACTCTGAGATACTACTACATACCTGTCAGATTGGCTATGATAACTGGAAAAGATAATGGTGAATATTGGAGGAGATGTGGGAAAACTGGAACACTGATACATTGTTGGTGTATTGTGAACACATCCAGACATTCTGGAAAGCGATTTGGAACTATGCTCAAGAAGTTATCAAACTATGCATACCCTTTGATCCAGCAGTGCTACTACTGGGCTTATATCCCAAAGAAATACTAAAGAGGGGAAAGGGACCTGTGTGTGCCAAAATGTTTGTGGCAGCCCTCTTTATAGTGGCCAGAACCTGGAAACTGAGTGGATGCCCATCAGTTGGAGAATGACTGAATAAATTGTGGTGTGTGAATATTATGGAACATTATTGTTGTATAAGAAATGACCAACAGGAGGATTTCAGAAAGGCCTGGAGAGACTTACATGAACTGATGCTGAGTGAAATGAGCAGGACCAGGAGATCATTATATACTTCAATAACAATACTATATGATTGGGGCAGCTAGGTGGCACAGTAGATAGAGAACCAGCCCTGAATTCAGGAGGATCCCAGTTCAAATCTGGTCTCAGACACTTAACACTTCCTAGCTGTGTGACCCTGGGCAAGTCACTTAACCCCAGCCTCAGAAAACAAACAAACAAACAAACAAACAAAAAAATAATACTATATGATGATCAGTTCTGGTGGATGTGGCTCTCTTCAACAATGAAATAAACCAAATCAGTTCCATTTGTTCAATAATGAATTGAACCAGCTACACCCAGCAAGAGAACTTTGGGAAATGAGTGTGAATCACTACATAACATTTCCAATCCCTCTGTTTTTGTCCACTTGTATTTTGATTTCCTTCTCAGGTTAATTTTACATTATTTCAAAGTTCGATTCTTCTTGAGCAGCAAAATAACTATATAGATATGTATACATATATTGTATGTAACATATACTTTAACATATTTAACATATATTGATTTACCTGCCATCTGGGGGAAGGGGTGGGAGCAAGGAGGGGAAAAGTTGGAACAAAAGGTTTTGCAAGTGTCAATGCTGAAAAATTACCCATATCTTGTAAATTACCCATATCTTGTAAATAAAAAGCTATAATAAAAATATTAATGTTGTATAAGAAATGACCAGAAGGATGATTTCAGAAAACCCTGAAGAGACTTACATGAACTGTTGCAAAGTGAAGTGAGTAGAACCAAGGGGACATAATACATAGTAACAACAAAATTATGCAATGGTCAATTCTGATCAATGTGACTCTTTTCAATAGTGGGGTGAGTCAGACCAATTTCAATAGACTTGTGATGGAGAGAACCATCTGTCCCAGAGAGAGAACTGTGGGGAGTGAATGAGGATCATCACATAGCATTTTCATCTTTTTTGTTATTTGCTTGCTTTTTGTTTTATTTCTCAGAATTTCAATTTGATTTTTCTTGTGAAGCATGGTTAATGTGGAAATATGTATAGAATAATTACACATATTTAAAATACATTGGATTACTTGCTGTCTGGGCAAGGGGATGAGGGAAGGGAGGGAGAACAGTTTGGAGCACAGAGTTTTGAAGGAGTGAATGTTGAGAATTATCTTTGCATATATTTTGAAAATAAAATGCTATTTTAAAAGGAGGAAACTTGAAAGGCACAAATTTATACAGAATAAAAAGCAAGTAGAAATAGAAGAAATGATTAATAAAGGTACAATAGCATGATAAAAAGAAAACAACTTCGAATGACTTCTCAAAATTGATCAATGCAATATAAAAAATAGAAGTCCAGTAGATGGAAGATCAACTATGCCATTTGTTTCCTGTCAGAGAAATGATGGATGTAAAATTCAGAGAGGGACATAAATATTTGGGGGTGTAACTAGTGTGGATATTTGTTTTGCTGGATTATATCTTTATGATGAATGTTTTATCAGTCATTTTTGTTTGATTGCTATTATGTAATTGGAAGGTGGAGGTGTGCAAAGGCAGGTGGATAACCCAGGTGATAGAGAACTGGACTTGGAATCTTCTTCCTGAATTCAACCAAGTTTCAGATACTTATGATCTATGTGACCATAGGCAAATCATTTAACTATGTTTGCCTCAGTTTCATCATCTCTAAGAAGAGTTGTAGTAAATAGCAAATCATTTCAATATCCTTGCCAAGAAAATCTCATATGGAATCATGAACTGAAATGGGTTCATAACTGAAATAAATGAACAATAACAATGAGAGGGGAGAATGAGAAAGGGATAGATTATAAAGCATATAAAAATAAATACATTTTTTAAAACTCCTAAACAACCTTCCTGACATGATTCTAAAATGCTGAACAGAAGAAATATCTCCATAGAGAAAACAAGAAAGAAAATGAAAAAATAAAGTCTAATATGCTGTGAATATATTATAATCACATAAAGACGAAAGAAGCTTTTTAATTAACAATGTTTAAAACATGATAACTTTTTTAGAAGATCTTCAGAAAGTACTATCCTCCACCTGCTGTGTTTTCCATTTAATTTTCTGCTTGTTTGAAAGAAACTTTTTGTTCTTTTGTCAAATTGTTTTAAATAGAAATGCAGCTACATGACTGAGAAAACAATAGACACTGAAGCTCAGTTCACTTATATAAATCATAGATGATTTAAAACCCATAGATGATTTTTAAAACCAGAGAATCCAATGTAGGAATCTCCTCACTGGAGACACTACCAGAAACCCAGGTTTATTTATTACATTCTTTCTTATCCCGAATGCTTGAGAAAATAATAGATAATTTTGTTTCTTGAGACTTACAATTTCTATTAGACCATCCTTCTATGGCTTCTGAAAAGTCTGAAAAGTGTTGACTATTTCTTGTGCCATCTATAACTGGGAGAAATAGAAGAAACCTGTATTTGCATAGAGATTTGAAGTTTCCAAAGTGCTTTCCATGTATTATGGATGATGGCTGGAGTTCCTGTGGGTTGAGAGGAGCTCAAGCTGATAAAACCAATAACTAGGACTGAGGATATTATATGACAAGTGAAGCAGCCTTCTGCTTTTCTAATGACACTCCACATGAGACAACACAAGTGGATACTGGTTCAAAATGCTTCCTACATGAGACTTCTCCTGCCCAGGTCTTGTTTGGATCAAAGGTTTCTCTGTTATGTCTCAGGCTACATAAATTATGGTAAAACCTCTTCTGGTTAGGGGAAAGGTTGTATTATTTGCCTAAGATCAGGAGAGTAGTAAGTCTCACTTGCTGACAGGAAATCCAAACAGGATCAGTCTCCCCTTCTCCCCCAAACTGTCACCTTCCTCAGCTCACACTAAAGAAGGAATACTATCCCTTGACTCTTTAAAACAAACTATCTTAGAGTTTCCTGAAGATTCTTAAAAACATTTTAACACTATATTTCAATATAACTGAATCCTATGTGTAACCCTATGTGTTTTATATGTAACAGATTTATGTTTTGTGTATACCAGATCTGTTAAAACAGAGGCTCCCACATGGGAGAAACCTGGTTGCAGCTTCTGGGAGAAGATATACTCCTACTATGTGGATGGAAATAGCTTCTTTTGATTGACTATGTTGCTTGAACAACAGGCCTTGTTTAAAAAAACTAGACTGGGATCATCTCTGTTTTCAATGATGTCCAGAGACAGTAAAAGCTTTGTTCACCCATTGCAGGGACACTATAAACAGAACTGAGTAAGGTCCTTTTCAGTCTTCTCCTCCACCCCTTAGGCATTGTGGCCCTATGAGAGTATTGTTCTGGTGTGTGTCATTTGTCATTTTCAGTTCCAGATGTAGGTAATGCAATCCTTGTTCCAAGGAGACCTGGAGAAAGTATTACAATTGGATAATGCTGCCAAACTAGCAAGGAAGATCTGAGAATCCAGGGTGGCTGAGACTTCAGCTCAAGGATGTGAACTTGATGTTTAGTGGGACTGTGTTATACAATCCCTTAACTGAGCTAAATTGCAGATTTAATCTCCTCCCTGCTGTGGACACTTAAAAAGGCTGGATATTGCTACCAACCTAGCTATGAAGACCTGAGAATCCAGGGTGCCTGAGACGTAAGCTCAAGAATTTGAACTTTGACCTTAGTGGGACTGTTATACAATCCCTTGACTCAGCTAAATTGTAGATCTAATCTCCTCCCTGCTGTGGATGCTAAAGTGATCTAGGGCATTATTATATCCCCTTCCCCACTACCATGTATGTGCTGGGGAGGATGTTTGCATATCTGTTTTTGTTATTCTTGAAGTAAATATTCTTTTGTACTTGGCAGTTTATCTAACAATGTGGCTAAATCAAACTGAAAGGCAAGGAATTCCTATAATGGGGGAGAACACCATAGATGGAACTTGAGCCAATGGCAGAAAAACTAAACGCTCACAAGCCTCCCCAAAGTTACTGGAGAACCAGGGGAAGATATGAAATGTAACAAATCTGATCTTCAGGCAGTGGGGCCAGAGTAATCACTTACATTTGGGTTTAAAAACTTTATTCTGAGAAGAGATCCACAGGTTTCACTGGACTCCAGAAAAGATCCCAACACACACAAAATTAAAAACTACTGTTTTAAAGGGATCAGTGGTGTTTGTTTTATTTTAAGTCATATCTGATTCTATAGAGAGTCTGATCTGGAGTCAGGATGGCTCACTTTCTGTTTTCAAATCTGGCCTCAGGACACTTGCTGACCATGTAATCCCAAGCAAATCACTTAACTCTATTTGTTTCAATTTCTCGGCTATAAAATGAGCTAGAAAAGAAAATGAAAAATCACCTCAGTATCTTTGCTAAGAAAACCTCTAATGGGACCATGAAGAGTCAGACATCACTAAAACCACTCAAGAACAACAACAATAAGGCAACTAGAATCTATGAGAACCAGGATTCAAGCCCAGGTCTTTTAATTCCAATTACATTGTTCTTTTCACTATAAGATATGTGGCTCTCCTAAGGAGATAAATAGTCAAAGGATATGAATAGACAATTTTCAGATGATGAAATTAAAGCCATCTATAGTCATATGAAGCAATGCTCTAAATCACTATTGATTAGAAAAATGCAAATTAAAACAACTCTGAGGTACAACCTCACACCTCTCAGATTGGCTAAGATGACCAGAAAAGATAATGATAAATGTTGGAGGGAATGTGGGAAAATTGGAACATTAATACACTATTGGTGGAATTATGAAATGATCCAACCATTCTGGAGAGCAATCTGGAACTATGTCCAAAGGACTATCAAACTGTGCATACCTTTTGACCCAGAAGTATTACTCCTGGTTCTATATCCCAAAGAAATCATAAAGGAGGGGAAAGGACCCATATGTTAAAAATATTTGTAGCAACTCTTTTTGTGGTGGCAAAGAATTGGAAAATGAATAATTAGATGTCCATCAATTAGAGAATGGCTGAATAAGTTGTGGTATATGAAGGTAATAGAATATTATTGTTCTTTAAAAATGATGAACAAGATGATTTTAGAAAGGCCTGGAAAGATTTACATGAACTGATGCTGAGCAAAACAAGCAGAATCAGGATACATTATATACAATAACAGCAAGATCATGATCAGCTATTAAAGATTTGGTTCTTCTCAGTGGTTCAGTGATCCAAGGCCCAATAAATTTTGGATAGAAAATACCATCTGCATCTAGAAAAAGAACTATAGAGAGTGAATGTAAATTCACACATGTGATGACCATTTCTTTTTTTTTTCCTGTTTTTTTTCTTAAGTGTTTTTTCTCTTATGTTCTGATTTTTCTCTCCCAACATGATTCATTAAGAAATGTATATTCAAAAAGTTAAAATACATATATAACTAGAAAAAATAAAACAATAAAAATTTTTAAAAAGGAATGAAGGTAGGATCAAATACATAATAGACAGATGAGAGCAGAATCTGGGGTTAAAAATATCTGAATGAGTCAACAAGATCAGGAAAGCCACCCCTCCCCCCAAAAAATCCTATTAACCCAAAATAAAGCTGAACCCAAAAGAAGGTTGTTGTTGTTTGTCCTTTGCTCTCGAAAAGAACCATAAAGTCAGGGAGGTAATGCCATGGCAAGCAAGGGAATTGGATTTGAGGGAGGGAGGCTGTGCAAGGTCACCTGCCTCATTTTCTCCTCCAAGACATTTGGCCAGATATTGATCAAGATGACTCTAAACTGCCCTGGATGCAATGGAAGATCTTGGCCTTTTTAAGCCTCAAGAAGAATTATAAATGAAAGCTATTATGTTGCTCATTCTAGTTTGTGTTGACCATACTCCCTCCTTTATTAAAGATAATGTCCCCAATGTCCAGTAAAGCACTGGCCTCTTTAAAGAGGCAGTTGTCCCAAGAGAAATCACAGGAGGATAGGGGTCATAGCTGGACAGAAAAATCCTGAATTAATTAATATAATCAAGATTAGTAAGTAATCCTAAAACTGAGTCCATTTGAGTCATGAGCCCAGAGAGGGCAACAGACAGAAACTAAACAGGTGTTCTTCTAAGAGATATATGCAATGGCCAAATGAATCAGTTGATAGCTTGTTCCTCTTCCCTGTATTTCACGTCATAGTTACATAAAATTACAAACATAATCTATCACACAAGGAAATTGTCTTTAAATTTTGTGAGTGACATAAGAACCTTTCTGAGAAAATCAGAGAGACGATATAATGTAAGGTGGTTTGGATGGATTGAGGTAGAGTTGAAAGTATGGGAGAAAATCTTTGGAGAGAACTTAATATTTTATTGTTTTGGAAACTGATTTAAAGTTTTCATTGTTGTGGCTGGCAATGATTCCTGAATATTAGGGGTAAGTTTTACTGACATTCATGGAGAATTGTCTTCAAAACTTTATCTCAAATGTATAGTCTGAATCCATAGCTTCTATGGCAACTACCACAGTAGGAAGTAGGTTGGGTTGGGATTTTTTGTTTTTGTTTATTGGGGGTTGTTTTGGAGCAAGGTTTCCATTTTAGCACAAATAATTCAGATAGGAATATCTTACTCTCTCATGCTTTAAATTCCAGAGAAATTTGACATCAAACCTAAGGGAATCCACACCATTTCCTAAGAAATCAACAATGGCATCTTAAGGGTCTCTGAAATGCCTGAAGGATTTTAATAAGTCTTATTTCAATGTTCTAAAAATTTTCAGCCATGTACAGAGGGCATGTAACTATAGAACCATTAATATTTCATAAGTTAGGAGTATTTGCCCACCTCTTTCATCATGTAGGTACCTCACCTATAATGATAGCAATACAGCCTGTGCCTTCTAGGGTCAGTCCCAAGGCAGATTTCATATAATTGCAATAGTTTGGATTGCATTGGGAAAAGCTTGAGCTAAGTTCAGTGTAGGTACTACTAATATAATTATCTTGGCATTTTACTTTCCATTAAGACACAGTTCTAATAGAAAAAGAAAATGGGGGATGAAGGTCAGGCAAAGAGCATCATTCATTTATTCTATCTCTCCTTGAACTCATGAGAGGAGAATTCAGTTGTTTCACTTTGTCTCTATCTTTCTAGTCATCTGTTCTGTCTCATTTCTTTCTGTTTTTCATTGTTCAGTGTCTGGGCCATAGTTGTTCATTGTTTGTTTTTTGAAGAGGACCAGCGACATCATGGGATAATATCTTGACTTGCAAGTAATTAGGATTTAAGTGAGGCAGAATTACACAATGTCATCAGTCTCATTTTCTCTTCTAGAATCATCAAAGCCCAGTGGCAAAACAAAAGTCAAAAGGATTGGCAATGTCCTGGGATGCAGCTGATGACTTTGGTGTCTTTCATGTCTGACCAAGCTCTAAGCACTCCACAACTGCCTTCATGGCATGGAACAGAATTATCTTTCCAAAAGTCTTCATATGCTTGGGGTAGACATCCCCCTAATTCACTAGTGGGTTTAAGGTTTATAAGTTATTTTTAACTAGGTTTAGCCCATTTGCCAAGACTGGGTTATGGCTGTTGTGCATGCTTTAGCTTTTTTGGAGCCACAGATGAGAGTTGGGTGACAGGTGGACGCTAAAGGTGAATGAATCTGTTTTAACAGATCCTTGAAAAGGGCTTAGCGAGTTTCCCACACTAGAAGTTCGAGTTCTCTTTGAATACCTCATACACATGGAGCACAATATGTCCTTAAAAGATCTTTGTTCATTTGATTGATGTGTTACAAGAGATGAGCTTTAGGGAAGGGTAGAGGGGAGGAAATGTTTCTTAAAATGAAGATGATGTAAAATGCATCAATACAAAAAAATCTATATCTATATATAAATTTCTTTAAAAAAAACAAGTTTAGGGAAGATTCTGGAAAGATGGTAGAGTAGATTGGTAAATTTCAAGCTCTCCTGATTTCCCCCACAAATTGAACAATTTGTGCCTCAGGCACACATAAACTTGTGAAAAATCAAGATTTGGGGTAGAATAGAGATCCTTCTGATAAAATCCGAAAAAAAAAAACTGAAGAAAGACCAGAAAAGATCAGAAGAAAGATGTGGGGTTGGGATTAACCCATTGAAGTGCAATCACCTCCAAATTACCTGTTCAGAAACATTAAGTGTGGACACCTCGGGTAAGCTAGGTGTGGCTGGAGCATCAGCAGGAATCGAAGAAACTTTCACCTTCCGGACTATTTTTGAAGTCAGGTTCTAAGTATAGGAAAATCAAGGTAATCTCCATTGATTAGGAATGCTAGAGCCAGCTGTGCTGCAAAGATGTGGTCCTGGGCAAGAAGGAACCAGCACCAGGTGAGTGCAGAAGTAGCTGAGGAGGGATGTTACTGGCTGAGGGAATTTGCAGGAGGATGGAGCTCTTGTTTGGGGATCCTTATCAGAGGGGAGAGCTGAAGGGAAGCTTGAGGCACTATTTTCCCACCTTATAATTAGGAATCCTTACACTAATACCTCTTATTAAAAAAAATCCAGAAAAGAAGAAAGAACTACACCGGGAAATATATTATGGGAATAGGGAAAATCAGGGTTCATCTAGAAGGACACTTCAGTAAAAAAAAAAAAAAAAAAAAAAAAAAAAAGCTTCTATCCTAAAGAGTAACATGAAATAGCTCCCTGCCCAGAAAGAATTTATAGAACTCAAAAAATTTTTTTTTAAAAATCAGATGAGACATTGAGAAAAAACTAAAACAAAGAAAAACCAGAAGTTTATGGAAAAAAAAAGTTAACCAACTAGAAAAAGAGTTAGAGTCTCAAAAATGAAAATAATTCTTTGAACATTAGAATTGGGCAAGGAGAAACCAGTGAAACTATGAGAGACCAAGAAATGGCAAAACAGATTATAAAGAATGAGAAAATAGAACAGATTGTAAAATATCTTATAAGAAGAACAGATCTAGAGAACAGATCAAGAAGAGAAAATATAAGAATAATTGGACTGTCAGAAAGTTGTGACCAAAAAGAGAACCCTGACACAATAATGCAGAAAATAATCCAAAAAAAATGTTCTGGAGTAATAGAATATGAGATGAAAGTAGAAATAGAAAAAAAAATCCACCAATCACCACCTCAAAGAGATACTTTATGAGAAACACATAGGTATGTTATTTGCCAAATTTTGAAACTACCAGATCAAAGAGAAAATTTTGCAAGAAACAAGAAAGAAATCAATTCAAATAAGCTGGAACAATAATTAAAATTGCACAAGATTTACCAACAGCTACAATAAAAGACCCCAAGTCCTAGAATCATATCTACCAACAATCAAAAGAGGTAGGCCTGCAGTCAAAAATATTATATCTAGCAAAATTAACTATAATTTTGAATAAGGGAAAAAATCAAACCCAAATTTAATAGAAAATTTAACATATAAAAGCCAATATCTAAGATCAGTTTTAAGGAACTCAACATGGAAAAAACTTTAAATATGGATACATTTTTAATTTTTTTTTCCAAGGGAAATGTATACTATATGTTTAAGTTTTACATCAACAATAGGGTAGCTTAATAGAAAGATGAGCAGAATTAAGGTAAAAATAGTAATTGTGTTACACAAATGAGGTGCAGAGGCAGAATAGACATAGAGACATTAGAGGGGGAAGGAGGGCTTGTAGTTTTGAAAATCTTCTTACATCAGGAAGAGGTTCAATAGGCAACACTACATATATACCATGAAGGGTATAGTACCCTCCAAAATCTAGGAAGTAATAAGAGTGAAAGGATGGGTGAATGAGAAAGCAAAGAGTGAGAGAAGACAAGGGAGGGATCCTTAGACAAGGGGAAGTTAAGTACTTACTTACTATTGTAAGGCAAGTTATGAAGCAGAGTTTAATTAAAGAATCAGCAGGGGTAGGAAAGACATGTGTGTATGTGAAGTGCGCGCGTGTGTGTATATACATATACATATGTATATATCTACAAATGTATGCATAAATATCTTTTCTTAACTGTAGCTTACTTGGGAGTGGGAAGGATAAAGGGGGGGGAAGAGTGAAGAAAATAAGATGCACAGCAGAGAAACAAAGAACAATTTATAAGGAAGTAAAGAAAATATAGGTATTCATTAATATAATTTCTTCTACTTATATATATATATATATATATATATGCTTTCTTGATCTGGTAATTTGTTGTTATAAATTTTGAATTTTCCCTGATATTCTGTGCTGGGCACAAGACAATGTTCTCTTTTGTTTTGTTTTTCTTTTCTGTTTTCCTTTTTTTTTTTTAATTTTCTCACTGCTTTTTTTCAAATAAAATGCATTTTTTTAAAATAAAAAAGGAAAAATAGAAAAAAGAAGAAAAAACAAGTTTATAGTAATTTAAAAAGTGAAACATCTATCCAAAGCCAATCCTCTTTATCATCACCTCAAAAACAGTAATAAATGAAGCAAAGAGTCAATAAGGGAAAGAAATCACTGTAAAACCCATGGGGGAAAAACCCAAAGATGTGTTAACATCATCAGCTCTCCATTAAGGGCTCCCATACTAAAGGCTCCCTGGGACTATTATCAGTTTTTGGGGTGATGTAAAAAATTGCATATTTCTCTCCTCTCAATAGAGTAATGACTGACTGGATGCAGAAAATTCTGACCATTGTTTGACATGGTTGCTATGTTAATTATCTTAACTATTTCTATTTATTGCAAGGGAGATTTCTATAATAGAGTGGTTATTAGAAAATTATTTTTTAAAAGCATCAATAAAACATTTTCTAAGAAAAAAGATATAAGTAGTATACAAAATTGTATGCAATATATGCAATATGTATGAAATATAGGAGCAATAATTATCGTGAAGAAGGAAAGCAAGAAAACATTAGGGAATTGAAAGAAAAGCACACCAGGAAGAAAACTCTAGAATGAGGAAAATAATGATTAGGTGAGAATGCATTCCTGACTCTGTCACTTCTTCCCTGTGTGACTTTAGCCAAGTCATATCATTTGTTATTTCTTACTTATCTTGTGTGCCTTAATTTGTGCATATTTGTTTATATATTGTTTTCACCCATTAAATTGTAAGTTCCTTGGGGATGGGGGCTGTCTTTTGCCTCTATTTGTATCTCCAGATCTTAGCACAGTGCCTGGAACATATTAGACGCTTAAATGTTTACTGAATGAATGAATGAATGACCTTTTCCAGCCTCAGTTTCTTCATCTGTAAAATAAGAGAGCTGGATTAGATAGCCTCAATGGTACAAAACTATGTAGTTCTGGGTATATGATTCTATTATCCCATGAGTTAATTATAGACTTTTTTCAAAATGCCACTATTGGCCTAATTATAACCACTGATTCCCAATACAATTTATGCAGCTCTGTTTTCAATAAAAGAACAGAAACAAATTTGCTTAATTAGTCTTGGCTGAGAAAGAGGTCTCAAATTCATTTTGTTAATATTACTGTACTATAAAAATAGATGTCCAAGAATGTGAGGAAACAAATTCTTGTACACATATTATCTTCCTTGGAGAAAATAAGCAAACAAGAAGAAAGAAAACTAAATAAATAAGGAAAGAAAACCCAAAAAGAACTCATATAAGCTTTCGGTTAAATGGGGTCTTCTACCTTGTAACCTTTGCTTCTATTTCCAGATAAGTGGTAAAACACAATAAACAAAAAAAAAAAAAAATAAGTCATAAGTGGGGAAAAATTAGATGGAGAAGGTGATGTTACAGTAGAATGAGATACATCTTGGCTAAAAGTAGACAATAAATGCAGGGGTGACTTTATAACTTCTCCCTGAAAGAAAGGGCCATCTTTTTAATATTCATGTTCTTCCAATAATGTGGATATATCTGAGTCATACAAAATAGAGAGATGTACAGAAGGGATTATTAAGCTATAACAAATTATAAACAAATATAAACCCAAAAAAACCCAAAGACTTTAGTTTCCCGGAAGCTGCCCTGCGGGTCATGGGAAAAACGCCGCCGGATCGCTAGTCGGCATCGTTTATGGTCGGAACTACAACGGTATCTGATCGTCTTCGAACCTCCGACTTTCGTTCTTGATTAATGAAAACATTCTTGGCAAATGCTTTCGCTCTGGTCCGTCTTGCGCCGGTCCAAGAATTTCACCTCTAGCGGCACAATACGAATGCCCCTGGCCGTCCCTCTTAATCATGGCCCCAGTTCCGAAAACCAACAAAATAGAACCGGGGTCCTATTTATTCCATTATTCCTAGCTGGGGTATCCAGGCGACTCAGGCCTGCTTTGAACACTCTAATTTTTTCAAAGTAAAAAAAAGTAAAAGCTATCAAAAGAATCTCATTAAGATAATATTTGATCAGAAATGAACAAGGATCATATGGTAAGAGCAAAGAACAAAGGTGTACACTTTATTAGTATTCATTAAAATATTGAGGGATCTAAAGCAGGGGTTCTTAACCTTGTTTGCATATGTACTCCTTTGACAATCTGGTGAAGGCTATAGACCCCTTCTCAGAATAATATTTTAAAATATATACAATAAAATGGAGAATTACAAAGGAAACTGCTGACATTAAAGAACAGCTATCAAAAAAAATTTTTTTAAGTTTACAAAATCCAGTTAAGACACCCTGATCTAACTAGAGGAAAGCTCCTAGCATATTGGGAGGACCATCTCTAGTGAATATATAGAAAGACATGAACAAGAGTCCTATTGGATAGGAAGGCAGAGATGTATTCCCACTATATCATTCATGGGAATACATCCATCTATGACATTATAAATCCATAGGAGTATTGATGTAGATATTGACTGCCCAATGTGTGAATTGCAAACAAAAGGTAGTTGTCACAATTTCAATTTCACACCATAAATTAAAGAACTTCATTTTAAGTTTCTGTAAATAAACTTTGGCTAGAATGCCAAGTTAGCAGAAACAAAAGTGAGAGGAACATGCTTTATAGCTGATGTTAAAAACATGTTCACTATGGAATGCATTAAAATAATGTAACAACAAGATGGATTGGTTGCAGAATGAGGTTATTGGGTTTTTTTAAGTTGTAAATTCTTTGTTTTAAGATCTCTTTCATAGCTATGAAGGGTTTTTTCAGATTCAAAGAGAGTAAGATAAAGAAAATGAAGCAATAGATTCCTCTTTGATAAGGGTACTGAAATTTGCTTCTTTTGACTGAAATGCAGTTACAAGGCTTCTTTTTGTATTATTAGAGTACAAATCTGGCTGTTAAAAATGAAACTAGCTTCATAAAGAATGAACAGGTGTCTATAGCTTGAGTAATATATGTCAAATTAAGTCAATTTAAGAAGCATTTATTAAATCACTAAGACACTGTGTTAAAAAAAAGGGGGGGAAGGACAAAGAAAACAATACCTATTCTTCAAAAAATTGCAGTCTAAAAGGGAGACAACATGCAAATAATTAGATGTAAAGAAGATATGGACAGGGTTGAGGGAAGCAGAATTCTTGGAGATATATATATCCAAATATATATAAATATATATATATATATATATATATATATGTTAAACACAATAAAAATGTGTCAAATACATATGTATAATCCAAAATATGCATACATATTTATCCAATTGTCTTCCTGCACAAGAAAAAAATCAAAAAGGAAAAAAATGAGAAAGAAAATAAAATACAAACAAATAACAACAAAAAGAGTGAAAATGCTGTGTTGTGATTCACACTCAGTTGCCCCAATCCTCTTTCTGGTTGTAGATGGCTCTCTTCATCACAGGATCATTGGAATTGGCCTGAATCATCTCATTGTTGAAAGAGCTGGGTCCATCAGAATGAACCATTGTATAATCTTATTGTTGACATGTACAATGATCTCCTGATTCTGCGCTTTTCATTTAGCATCACTTAGAGTAAATCTCTCCAGGCTTCTCTGAAATCATTCTGCTTATTGTTTCTTATAGAAAAATAATATTCCATAACATACATATACCATAACTTATTCAGTGATTCTCCAACTGATGGGCATTCACTTAGTTTCTAGTTTCTGGCCACTACAAAGAGGGCTGCCACAAGCATTTTTGCACATGTGGGTCCTTTCCCTTCTTTAAGATTTCTTTCAAATATAAACCCATTAGAGACACTACTGGAACAAAGGGTATGCACATTTTGATAACCCTGTGGGGATAGTTTCAAATTGCTCTCCAGAATGGTTGGATCAGTTCACAATTCTACCAACAATGTATTAGCGTCCCAGTTTTCCTACATCTATTCCAACATCTGTCATTATCTTTTTCCTGTCATCTTAGCCAATCTGAGAGGTGTGTAGTGGTACCTCAGAGTTGTCTTAATTTGCATTTCTCTGATCAATAGTAATTTAGGACATTTTTTCATATGACTAGAAATGGTTTTAATTTCTTCATCTAAATATTGTCTGTGCATATCCATTGATAAATGGACTCCACTTATCAATTGAAGAATGACTTATTATAAATTTGAATCATTCTCTATATATTTTAGAAATGAGGCCTTTATCAGAACCTTTGAATGTAAAAATGTCTTTCCAGTTTATTGCTTCCCTCCTAATCTTGTCTTATATTTTAACTTAATATAATCAATATCATCTATTTTGTGTTCAGTAATGAACTCCATTTCTTCTTTAATCACAAATCCCTTCCTTCTCTACAAATCTGAAATATAAACTATCCTTTGTTCTTTTAATTTGTTATGATATCATTCTTTATGTCTAAATCATGAACCCATTTTGACCTTATCTTGGCATATGGTTTTAGGTGTGGGTCAATGCCTAGTTTCTGGCATACTAACTTGCAATTTTCTCAGCAGTTTTTGTCAAATAGTATATTCTTATCCCAAAAGCTGGGGTCTTTACATTTATCAAACACTAAATTACTATAGTCATTGACTATTTTGTCCTGTGCAGCTAATCTATTCCACTGATTGACTACTCTGTTTATTAGCTAATACCAAATGATTTTGATGACTGTTTATAAGATAGTTTTAAGTTTGGTACACCTGAACCAACTTTGTTATTATTTTTTCTATATCTGTAAAATAATTTCTTGGAAGTTTGATTGGTATGGCACTGAATAAATAAATTTATATAATATTATAACTTTTATTATATTCTCTTGGCCTACCTACGAGCACTTGATATCTTTCCAATTGATTAGATCTGGAATTATTTTGTGGAAAGTGTTTTGTAATTCTGTTCATATAATTCCTGACTTAGCCTTGGCAGGTAGATTCCCAAATATTTTATATTATTGACAGTTATTGAAAATGTAATTTTTCTTTGTTTCTCTTACTGTTGGACTTTGTTGGTAATATATAAAAATGCTGATGGTTTATGTGGATTTATTTTTGTATCCTGCAACTTTGTTGGGATTTGTTTCTAGTTGGGTAATTAAAATTAGGAATTGTTTCTAGTAGATTTTTAGTTTATTCTCTAGGGTTCTCTAAGTATACAATCATACCATTTGCAAAGAGTGATAATTCAACTCTTTATTACCTACTCTAATTCCTTTGATCTCTTTTTCTTCTCTTATTGCCAAAACTAACATTTCTAATATAATATTGAATAGTAAAGGTGATAGTGGGCAACGTTGCTGCACCCCTGATGTTATTGGGAATGGTTCTATTGGTCCCCATTATATATAATGCTTGCTGATGGTTTTAAATAGATACTACTGATCATTTTAAGAAAACTCCATTTATTCCTATACTTTCCAATGTTTTTAATAGGAATGGATGTTAGATTTTATCAAATGCTTTTTCTGCATGTATTGAAATAATCATATGATTTTTTTTAGTTTGGTTATTAATATAGTCAGTTATTCTAATAGTTTTCCTAATATTGAACTAGCCCTACATTCCTGGTACAAATCCTACTTGGTCATAGTATATTATCCTGGGAATGACATTCTGAAATCTCTTTTCTAATATTTAATTTAAGATTCTTTAATCAATATTCATTAGGGAAATTGGTCTATAATTTTCTTTCTCTGTTTTCACTCTACCTGGTTTAGGTATCAGCACCATATCTGTATCTTACAAGGAACTTGATAGGACTCCTTCTTTCCCTATTTTTTCAAATAGTTTGCATAGTATTGGAATTAATTGTTCTTTAAATGTTTGGTAGAATTCACATGTAAATCCATCTGGTCCTAGAGATTCTGAATATTGTTGTCATTCTCTTGGATGAAATTATCAATTGTGTGTATGATTTATTGTTACACCTACTCATTCTTTAGGATTAGATTACTTAGTTTCCAATTAATTTTTGATCTATTTTCCACTGGCTTTTTATTGCAAGTAATTTTTATTGCATCATAAGCTGAGAAAAATGTATTTACTATTTCTGCCTTTCTGCATTTGATTTTGACGTTTTGATGCCCTCCTACATGGTCAATTTTTGTATAGGTTCCATGTGCTGCCGAGAACAAGTATATTCCTTTCTGTCTGCATTCAATTTTCTCTAAAGGTCTATCATCCCTAATTTTTCTAGGATTCTATTTACCTTCTTAATTTCTTTCTATTTATTTTGGGGTTTAATTTATCTAATTGTGAGAGAACAAGCTTGAGATCTCCCACTAGTATAGTTTTGCTGTCTAATTCTTCTTGACTCTCTTTTAACTTCTCCTCTAGGAATGTGGATGATATACCACTTGGTGTATATATGCTTTGTATTGATATTACTTTATTATCTATGGTACTTTTAAGCAGGATGTAGTTTTCTTCTCCATCTCTTTTAATTATTTTAATTACATCTATTATTGCTTTTACTTGCTCTGATCAGGATTATTACCCCTGTTTTTTTGTTTTATTTTTAACACCTCAGCTGAAGCATAATAGATTCTGCTCCAGCCTTTTACGTATACTCTAAATATATCTCTGCTTTAAATGAATTTCTTGTAAACAACACATTGTAGGATTCTGGCTTTTGATCCACTTTGGTATCCACTTCCATTTTATGGGAGTGTTCATTCCATTCACATTCACAGATGAAATTACTCAGTATTTCCTACCATCTTGTTTTTTTCCCCAATTATACTTTTCTCTTCTCTTTCCCTCTTTCCTTCCTCCCCAGTATTTCATTATTGATCATTCCATCCCTCAAATAGTTCTTCCTTTTTCTTATACCTTTCCCCTTCTACTTCTTTTCTCCCTTCTATTAGCCTTCCCCCTTCCTTTCCCCTTTCCCCTCCTACTTCCCTGTAGGGTGAAACAAGCTTCTTTGTGAAGCTAAATGTGTTGGATATTCTTTCTTTGAGCCAAATCTGATGAGAAAAAGATTTGTACAATGCTCATCCTCTTCCCCTCTTTCCCTTAATTGAAATGGGTCCTTTTTGCCTCATCATGAGATGTAATTTACTCCATTTTAACTCCATTTTCCTCTTCTTCAAAAAGAATCACCTTTCCTCCTCTAGTTTCTTTTAAAATAATCACAATAAAATCAAATTATACCTGTACCCTTTAAATATACCCATAAGAAAGATACAGATTTCAAGAGTTAAACATATCATCTTCCCATATAGGCATATAATCATTTAACTTTTAAAAGAAAGTTATTTTTTCTTTCCTTTTTACATTTTTATGCTTCTCTTGTGTTCTGCATTTGAAGATCAAAATTTCTATTCAGCTTTGATCTTTTCATCAGAAATAGATCAAATTCACCTGTTTCATTGAATGGCTATCTTTTTCCCTGAAAGATGATGCTCAGTTTTTCTGGATAATTGATTTTTGGCTGCAATCCAAGTTCCTTTGCCTTTTGGAATATCAGATTCCATGACCTTTGATCTTTTAAAGTGGAAGTTGCTAGATCCTAGGTAATCCTGATTGAGGCTGCTTAATATTTGAATTGTTTCCTTCTGGCTGCTTAAATTTAACTTGATGTTCCTTGGAGTTTTCATTTTGTAGTCTCTTTCAGGAGGTGTTCTGTGAATTCTTTCAGTAACTATTTTACCCTCTGGTTCTAGGACATTTGGGCAGTTTTCCTCGATGATTTCCTGAAAGATGATGTCTAGGCTCTTTTTCATCATGGTTTTCAGGAAGTCCAATAATTCT
Source organism: Sminthopsis crassicaudata (assembly GCF_048593235.1). Lineage (NCBI taxonomy): Eukaryota > Metazoa > Chordata > Mammalia > Dasyuromorphia > Dasyuridae > Sminthopsis > Sminthopsis crassicaudata. Next base: position 229,591,587 of record NC_133620.1, read on the forward strand.
TAGATTGTATCTTCTAGATCTATTGTCCTGGTCAATTGTTTTTCCAATGAGGTATTTTACATTTTCTTCTATTTTTTTTTTTTTCATTTTGACCAATTGAGCTGTTTTGTTCATTGTATTTTTTTTTCCATTTCACAAATTCTGTTTTTCAATGAATTTGATGTTTTTTTCATATCTATTTGGTAAGGAGTTATGTGTTTTTTTCCATTTCATTAAGTCTATTTTTAAGGAATTTTCTTCAGATAATTTCTGGTTTTCCTTTTCCATACCCTCTTGCAAAGATCTCATTTCCTTTTCCCATTTTTTTTTTCTCTTTTAAGATCTTTTTTTGAATTCTTCCAAGTTAGTCTTGTGAAATGGGGACCAACTCATTTTGCTCTTTGAGACTTCATCTGGAGCTGATTTGCTTTTAGGATCCTCAGGGTTTGAGGTCTGTTTTTCTCTTTCTCCATAAAATATGTCTATGGTCAGAGTTCTTTTTGCTTTTTTGCTAATTTTTTTTAAAGGTTGAGGTCTGCTCTTAAGGTGCAGGGGTGATATCTACTTTAGTTTGCCCTGGGTCTGGTGCTGCTGACTAACTTCCAGTGCTGGGTAAACCTGGCCAGATCCCCTGTTTTTTTGAGGTTCAGTGGCTCACAATTTGCTTTTTGTATTTGCTTTTGAGTGTTTCACAGCAAATCACCTTATCCCCACACAATAAGAATCCCCACTTATGTAATAGGGGGAACAGTCCTATTTGACTTTCACAAGACAAGAAAAAAGAGTTGTCCCTTCCCAGGTCACTTATTTCACAGATGCTTAAATAGAAGTCCATCTTACCAGCATGGCTAAATTGAGGTTCAGCAAATTTGACCCATGACTACAATAATATGTAAGTATGGGGTAGAGAAGTAAATGACACCAATATAAAAGATCAAAACCTGGGGAAGGGTGGTTAATTTAGAAAAAAAAAAATCATTGATATTCCCTCTATCATACCTCCTGACCTAATAGGAACAGGTGTATCTCCTATTTCAGTTTCTTCACTTGGTTTCATGCTCATCTTAAAACTTTGCATTTTAGTACTCTAGAGAGGCCCAGATTCCTACCCTAACTTGATCTTTCACTTACATTCACTCAGTATTTAACACAGTTCTTTTTACATAGTGAGTGCCCAATAAATGCTTTTTCATTTACTCATTCATTCATTCATTCATCATTGCTTCTACAAGGTCTGATACTCTTGTCTTTCCCATTGTATGTATTTAATGATTTCTTGTTGAATTATTGAATCCATTCTGCCAAAACTTTCATCTCTACCTTCCCAAAGTACACTTATGTTTTTGTTATTATTGTAGACTTTCAGGCCTATTTCCTCTAAAAGATTAGTAATTAAATTTTGATTTTTTATAACCTACCCCATACCTTAAAGTACCCAAAATTATATTACAAAGGCACAGATTTGGACTTCTAGTGATAGTTGGAAACAGAAAGTTGCCATTTTCTACTTTACCCTTTGTTGTTTTTGTTCATTCATGTTCAGTCATGTCCAAGTCTTCATTTGGTGTTTTCTTGGAAAAAAATACTAGAGTGGTTTGCCATTTCCTTCTTTAACTTATTTTACAGATGAAGAAACTGAGGAAAATGGGATTAAGTTATTTGTCCATAGTTATGGAATCATGGGTCTTGAAATAATTAATGTACTCATGTTATAAATGAAAAAACCTGAGTTAGCCGATAAGACTGTAAGTATTTAATGGAGGAGATAACAAACAAACAAGTATAAACATGTTTATTTAGGATAAACAGGAAATAATTAAAAGAAAGGAAGGCACTAGAATTGTCATTGGGAAAGTTCTATAGATGGGATTTTAATAGGATACTTGAATGAAGCCAGGAAAACTGGGAGGTAGAAACAAGGATGGAGAACATTCCAAGTAAGGGGAAAAACTAGAGAAAATGCCTAGAGCTGAAACATGGAGTGTTACCTTAAAGAGGCCAGTGAGGAGAGTGGAAGTCAGCAGAGAGGTGAGGATGGGATAAGAATCATTGAAGTATTGAGATGGGAATTAAATCCCTAGGAACTGATGAGATCTTCAAGGGAAAAGAAAAGAGAGCTTAGCACAATGGCTGCCATGTTTGTCAACTCTTCCTTACCTCATAGACCATACAAAGCACACTAGTACTGTCTATGGGGTTTTCTTTAACAAAGATACTGCAGTGGTTTTCTCATTTCCTTCTCCGGTGAATTAGGGTAAACAGATTAAATGATTTGCTTAGGATCACACAGTAAATGTCTGAGGCTGGATTTAAATGCAGGTCTTTCCAAATCCAGGCCTAGTGCTCAATCCACTGAACCATTTACCCTCCTCAAAGTCGGTGCTTAATAAATACTTATTGACTGACTTATATACCATTAGACACCATGAAATATGAGAATCACCTAAGAGAAACAGGGAAGCTTAGATTAGGGAAAATAAAAGATAGGTAGGACACAATAGTAGTCTTAAAGTATTTGAAATACTTTTAAAATGAAGAAGAATTAGATTTCTTTTGTTTGGTCCCAGATGACAGAATCAGAAGGCAATAAACTTCAGTTGCAGAGATGCTATTTTAGGTTTAATGTAAGGAAAAATGTCCTAACAAATAGGAGCCACTCAAAAAATAGTATAGGCTACCTCAGGAGGAGCCAGGGAATGCTTTCTCAGTGGAGATTTTCAAATCAAGACTGAGTGACAATTTGGCAGGTGTAGTGGCAATTCTATCCGGGCACAGCTGGATTTGATGGCCTCTGAGGTCCTTTCCAAATCTCACATTGTGATTCTGTGAGCTCTGGGAGTGATCAAGAGACAAAGGTACAAGAAAACATAAGTAACTTCACTGATCAAGAGATACAATGTTTTTGAAAAATAGCTCTCCTGAGTGCAGAATACAGTTGTACTGAAGAAATTGAGAGATTCTTAGAAACAAATATATATGTACATATTTATATGCACACACAAACACAGTATGTGTGTATGTATATATATGCACATTGCACATATATGCGTAATATCTATCTTATAGACACTGTGCATACATATATGTGTGTGTTTATATATATATATAGTTTAGACAGTCTGATAATGGGCATTGATATTGCATCTTTCTTCCAAAGGAGAGCTGGAGGCTTTTAGACATTATTTCACTAGTATTTCACAAAATGAAGAATAAGACCAAATACTCTGAGTAGGGCAAAAAGCCCCTTTCCAGATGAGTTTGAATATTAACTAACTGAACCTCTAGAGTCAAGATGGTAGAATGATAGAAAGCAGCGTGATGATCTCTCCTCCCTAAACTCCTTCAAACAGACCTAGAAAGTGTTGGAGTCCTCCATAAAAAGTCATACAGTTGTTTGTCCAACCTTTCTTGACTAGACCAGGAGGTCTACAAACACTGGAAATAGGTCAGGGAGAGAAGCACCATGCTTAAGCAGTACTGCAGGGTCCTGAGAGAGACTGTGCACAAGGACAAGGTGAGATTCCAAATTTATAGCAGGGCACCAGATCCATTCTGGGGCATTGCACGGGACCAGGGGACAAACTGGCAACTCTGTCTCCCATAGTCAGTTCCAGGTCTTAGACACGGTGCTGACAGAAAAGGGGACTTGTGAAGGAAATAGTTCCCTGGGATGTCTATGAATAAAAAATGAAATTCAGAAACCATCAATAGCAGTGGTATAGTTCAGATTCCAAGCACAGAGCAAGATTTAACTTCCAGCATCCAGCCTGCAAAAGAATGAACAGAAGAGGAATCTCAGACCAAAGAAGAGCCTAAAATTCTGCCACTTTGAACCAAGAGAGATTTCCAGTTGGTTAATAGGGCCATAATCCAGCAACTACTCTTGTGCAGACCCAAACTCAGGTCAGGAACTTGCAAAGCTTGGTGAGTAAGGGATGGTGGTGATGGGCAATAATTTTTGCTCTGTATCAGAACTCTTTGGGAGCAATGAAAGCTTGCTGTTCCCAACCAGTCTCTGAAATCTTGTGATAAAGTAATATGTAATATCTTTTAAAAAGCAGCAACTTGGGGCAGCTAGGTGGCACACTGGATAGAGCACCAGCCCTGAAGTCAGGAGGACCCGAGTTCAAATGTGACCTCAGACACTTCCTAGCTATGTAACCTTGGGCAAGTCACTTAACCCCAAATGCCACAGGGGGGAAAAAAAAGGCAACAACACCATTGGCCCAGATCTTCCCTCCAGAAATATGGCAAAGTTCAGCTTTGGCATCAACTCTGAAATTTATTAAAACAGGTTTGAAAGATTACATATTATGCTATATTGTCTTAAATATTGACCAATGTTCCTGATTTTTTTTCCTTTTTCTCCCCTCTTTTTCTTTTTCTATTTTCTTCTTTGTTAAAACAGATAAACAAACAATGATTTTCTGGAAGAAGGAGAGAAGCAAAGGAAAATTTCAGTGATTTGGAAGCAAGAATATTAATTAGAAAATTAGAAAATAAATGCTTATTATTTGATTTATGTCTAAGCTTTGGAAATATTGATTATTTTCTATCTAAATCTGTATATTCAACAATAGATAAATCTTGTCAATTCTACTTTCACAATTCTATTTTTCACATATCTCGCTTCCTCTCTACTTAAGTAACCTGTACCATAGTTCAGATTTTCAGCACCTTTTATCTGGACAACTACAATTGTCTCCTAAGTTATCTCCCTATACCCTTTCTCTTTTTTTCTTATAGTTTCATAAGATTGGTGTATTTGAGTTATCCAGGGAGGCCTAACTCCTCCAGTGTGAGCCCTAAAAAGGGCTGCTCATCCACCTTTGGTGTCCACCATCACCCAGTTCTGACCTGTGGTTGCAAGAAGTTGTAGCATGAACAGTGGCCATATCTCAGTAAATTATTCTGGTAGATGGATTAACTCATGGGTTTAAGGTTGAAATGATGGGCCTCAAACCTGTCAGTGAATGAGGGGAATATCTGCATGAAGCATATTAAATTTCCTCTGGCAGAATGATCAGATGAGAACAATTTGTTCCATTAGCCATGAAAGCAAGGGTAGAGTGCTTGGAGCTTGGGGACAAGGAAAACACCCAGGTCATTCATTGCATCCCAGTCTTCTTGACTTTTGTCTTGCCATTGGACTCTGAAAGAGAAAATGAGGTTGACAACTTTGTGCACCTCTGTCTCATCTAAATCCAATTCATAAAAATCAAGGCATCCCACAATATTGTTGATATTCAAAAAGAAAGCTGAACAGCATTATAAGATCATAGATTTAATTCTGGCAAGAGTCCCTAGAGACCATTAAGTCCTCATTTTACATATGATTATCTGAGTGCTTAATATATACAATAGATGCTTAATATGTTTATTGATTGAATATGGAATAGAGAATAAGTGAATTGTTGAGCTGCATATATTGTGTCTAAGGCAGAATTGGAACCTTTGTGACTCCAAGTCCAGTTTCCTAACCGTACTATACTATGTTGACTTCCATCAGTCCTTTAATCAGCTACCAAATTAATAGCATTAAAACACAAATCTGATTATGTCACCTCTTTCTTGAAAAGTCTTCTCTAGGAAAAAATGCAAAATCCTCAGTCTAGAATTTTAAAGTTCTTTATAGTTTGGATCCTTCCTACCTTTCCAATCTTTTCCCACAGACTCCCCTTTATGTACTCTTCCTTCTTTTGAGACTGACCTACTAACTGTTCCCCAAACACAACATTTTATTTACTACTCTTCCACAACATTTTCTCCATGTTTGATTTGCCCTCCATCATCACCTCTCCTTCACAAAATCCCAACTCCCTTCAGCTCAGATACTACCCCTTACATAAAACCTTTCTTGATCCATCCTCTGGTTATTAGCAGTACTATTTCCCCACTTGAAAGTACTTTGATTACTTTATTTTTACTTTCTATTAATATTTATTTTTTCTTTCTCCCACCTCTTTTAATCTTGCTGCCTCTCAAAATAAAACTAAAGGTTTGTAGCAAGTATACATAGCAAGCACCACAAATACAAGCAAAATAAATTCCTACACTTGCTATGGCCAAAACTGTATGCTTTATTTTGAAGGAAGGGCATACAATCTATGCTTTGTATTTATTTACTTGTATGCATGTTGTATCTCCCTAATAAAATGTAAACCCCTTGAAATCAGAGATTTTCTTCCTGTCTGTGTTCCCAGCACCTAACAGTGTTTTGAACTTAATAGATATTTGTTGAATTAAACAAAATGGAATGCAATTGAGGCAGCTACCTTTCAATCAATCAACAAACATTTACAAAGCTCTATTAAGTATCAAGTACTGGGACAGCCACTGGGGATGCAAAGGTAAAAATGAAATAATCCCTGAGTTATGTATATAATATAAGATGAGGATCAGTGGGAAAAGAAATTTGATAAAAATGTTATCCTCCCTCTAACTGCAGTGTCTGAAATGCTTAATATTAGCTACTATGAAAGCTTTTAAAAAATAATTTATTATTTTTATTTTTCAACTAAAATATTTTTATTAATCCATTTTCCCCATTGAGTACATTTAAAAACAATACCCTAAATCTTCACTATACAGTTGTGCAGTCTAGCAAAAGAAATTCCATATTAACCATGTCCAAAAATATATGTATCTTTTAGTATTTTTAATTCATCATCTCTGGCAGGGAGTGAGTGGTATGTTTCATTTTCATGCTTTTGGAGTTAAGGTTTTTCATTTCACTGATTGGAGTTTCAAAATCTTTCAAAGTTCTTTTTCTCCAATAACATAGTTGTCACTGTATATATAATTCTTCTTGTTGGTTTTTTTTCACTTTGCTCCATGTCATTTCATGTCTTCTCAGTTTACTCTGAAATTGTCCATTTCACCATTTCTTAATACCCAGTAATATTCCTTTACCTTCACATACCATGATTTGTTTAGATGCTACTGAATAAAAAGAGATCCTCTTATCTTCCAATCTTTCATTTCCAGTGAAATAAAAACAGCTGCTATAAACTATTTTATACATATGGGTTCTTTTCCTCTTTCTTTCACCTCTTTTGGGGCATAAGTCATAATGATTTATCAGGGTCACAAGACTTTCACAGTTTAACTTTCCGAGCTGTTCCAAATTATTTTTCACAATAACCAAACAAACTCACAGACAGCTCTACCAATAGTGTTTAGTGTATGTATTTTTTCCCAAAATGCTTCCATTTGTTATTTTTCTCTTTTGTCATCTTTGCCAATCTGATCAAATCTGCTTTGATTTGAATTTTTCTATTAGTGATTTAGAACATGGTTTATCATATGATTATTGCTTTCTTCCTTTGAGAACTGTCTTCATATCTTTTGACCATCTGTCTACTGGAGAATGGTTCTTAGCCATATAAATTTGAATCAATTCCTTATATGTTTTGAATATGAAACCTTTATCAGAGTAACTTCCTATTTCCTTCACAAGCATATTCTTAGTGCTATGCATCTTAATTGGTTTAAGGCTTTATAATATTGGAGGAGGATAATATATGAGGCTAGTTCACACATTAGCATGGATTAGTTTATTCTGAAATGAGAACAGGACTCTAAGGACTGGGGACTAGGAAAGGTATGTGCTATGCTGCTGAGGGAGAGGTATTTGAGAGCATTAGTTCTGTCTAGAGCAGGTAAGGTACTAAGGTGAATACTCTAGATAGCCAAGAGGGCAGCATAAGGATCCTAGGGCTTGGAGGAGATGAAGTACTAAAAATAAATCCTTTCTTCACAGTTTTTACCAGCCAGCCATACCATTCATTATCAAAGGCTATATTATATATTCTACTAAATATTAGATTCTATACTTGACGCAAAGTATTTTAAAATGTTTTAAACTTACTTTTATAGCTCTGTACACCCAATTATATTCATGTTTCCCATGGATTCTCTAACATCAATCCTGTAATTAGAATTTTTTTTAGTCATATGCTAGCGACATTACATAACTATTTCTCCTTGTCTTGTTCCTAATTTGTAATGTAAAAAAAACAGCAATCAATACTTGAAAAAAATTTAAAACATAGAGAAAGGGCCTTAGCAATTTTTGAAAGTGAATGTCCATTACATATTGGGTGATGAGCCTAAAACTTGTTTTGAAAAAAATAGGAACTATTTTCACTAACAAAGATAAAAATATATATTGATAGATGTGTAATATGTATACTAATTAGTATATCTTAACATGGCATGATATGATAAGCTATAACATAGTACATTATGATATAATATGATATATTCTTTATAATATGATAAAATATTATATGATCTGTTATTAATGTAATATAATGTATTATAAAGATAACATAACAATGTAATATATAATGGAGGAAGTATGGAGACACCAAAAGAAAACAAGTTTCTCGAGGTAGAATTCAATTCATAAATGATCATCATATCCCAGAAAAATAAGCCCTCAAACAATTACCTAGTTTTCAGAAAACTTACTGTCTAACTTCCAGAAACAACTTTGGTAATATAAAATTTACTAAAACAAGAATGAAACAATTCTAATACTTAAGGAGCTTACATTTTATTGGGGAGGAGGATGTCAGGGAAATCTATAGCATACATACAACTTAATAATTTAAAACAACAAAAACCATAAGAAAGTATAAGAACTCAAGGAAATTTTATAAATTCAACTCAATTTTAATGTCTGAATCCTCTCTCTTCCCCCAAACCAAAATCTTGCAACCTTGAAGTTATTTCTAGAAGATTCAAAGACTTCCAGAACAATTTAGATTAGTGAGTCTATTAATGTGATTAGGACCAGGAGAAAACAGGGGAGTAAAGAGAAACTTTGAAAGCACAGTGAGAAAAAAATTGTTTCTGAAGTCAGATGACTTAAATTAAAATCCAAGCTATATAGAATGATGAGACTGGACTAGATGGCTTCTTTCAGCTCTTGTTCTGTGATCCTGTAAGTGTAGTTGGTTAAGGGTCACAATTTCAATGTTCCTCAAACTTTTTGTAGATCATTGCTTTTTTGACTAAATCTTTCTTTTCATTAGTCCTGCTATTCCTTCCCCTCTCCTCATTCCATCCTTTTGCTGTGTCTTTCTCTTTTGAAAGGTTTTTGCATTTTCCCAAGTTAGTATTTTAAAGCTACAGACATCAAACTCACACTTATCCTGACATTGATATTAATGAAACTCATCTGAAATGATTGGCCTGAAGACATCCACATTCACATAGCCTAAATGCCAATAACCCAAGATTATATTGCAGCTTAAATTGCTGCCGAAGGAAAGATTTTAGTCTTTCAAAGGAGGAAAAGCTTGTAATATGGAGCATTTTAAAAAAAGGCAATCCAATAACAGAACCATAACATTTTAGAAAAGAAAATATAGTATTTAATATATCTTTGAGTAATATTCAAGCAAAAAAAATCAACCTTGAGTTTTTGCTTCACTGACATTGAAATAAAATTGATAGACTGCCTCTGTTTCTATATTTGTAAAATAAAGTCAGATTATGTTCTTCCAAATAAACATCTAACATTTTATCTATTTCAGTTCACAGGACTTTTTTATTTTTCTGTGGGAAATCCCAATTTACTTTCCTCTCTCCCTCTTCTCAGTCAGCAATTTTAATTCTTGCCAGTTTTTTAGACCTGTTTCATCCAAATGACTTTTTATTGTTCTTCCCAAACTTATTTTTATTGAGGACAGGTTAAGAAGACATTCTGTTATTCCAAAGATATAGTTTCCTCTTTAACTGCCTTTTATATGTGCACTACTTTCAACTTCAAATCCAGAATCCCTATTCAAATCTAAATTTTCTATTCCAAAGGTTAGATTACATTGTAATATTTTCAGACATTGCTTCATAACTAGTTGATAATTGAACTACATTACTCATACATTGCCTACATTATCCATAAAGATAAATATATACAAGGACAAATACATAAATACACAGCCATCAATGTAGTAGGCAGAGGGAAAATTGTATTGTTTTTACCAGGATAATGTAATGACTGTTAATTATTTTTCATTCCTAGTTCATGCAGGCAGATTCAATCTAAACAAAAGAAGGACACAAAGCATTATTAAGCCCTCCTACCTGCAAAACTTAGAACATGGAATATCTATATTATGGACATGTTTAGTAAAATGAAAAACTTGGAGGAAACAATTAATTTTTATTCTTGAACCAAGTACTTTATAGAGTTTTCCATATAGTAAACTCCTGAATCAAAATTAATGAAAGAAAATAGATAATTCAAAATGTTTTAAAACTACATTTAGATATAGCATACAGTAAAATGAATATGGTTCTACTTCTTTTGTGATATTTATGTATTATAAATATACATATTATTTCAAAGTTCTTTCTCAGTTCATTTTCAACAATTGTGATTATTTTAATTAGGCAACAGTAGAAGAATTTTTCACAGTACTAACTCTGAATATCAATTATTCATCTGAATGTCCTGGGCTGTAATTGAGAAGGGAGGAACAAGGCAGCTATTGGTGTTCTATGGTAAAAAAAAATAAATAAATAAATAAAAAAGGTCCATTTCCTTATACTATCACACCCCTATACTTCTCCTTTTCCATACAATGCTCAAAAGTTTTGCATGGTATCATGAAAATACCATGGTTTGAATACCACTTATGCTACTTATTAGTGGTATGACTTTGGACAATTTTTTCCTCTCTGAGTCTGAGGCTCAGGTCTAAAATGAAAGAGTTGGACTAAATTGTATTTCATAAGAATATATTAAGGGCCTATTAACTGCCAAGCACTGTGTAAATATCAATAGTCTTCAAGATTTCTAATCACCTCATCTCTGATTCTATAAGAATCTATAAGGTAAAGGCAGTTTGGCCCTGGGTACTATTTTTTCTCCCAATCTGGCCCTGTGATTTCCTAAGTGTTTAAAAGTGGAAATTCCTTCCACTGATAGAGTTTTAGCAATTCCTCTGCAATTATAATGTTAGCTACCCATGACATTTAGAAATTAAGTGATTTTCCCAGGGTCACAGGGGTACCAAGTGTCTTGAATCCTCCTGACTCTAAGACCAACCCTCTATCCACTCTACTATAAGAATCCCTATTCTCATTAAAGAGTCAAAAAATCCAATTAAATCTCCAGAAAAAAAAGAAGTATAATTTGTATATTATACTAAATAAAAAAAATTTGACAATATATTAATATTTTAGTAGTATAGTCTTTAAACTATCCAAATTGCATATTGACCTGAGTTTACTTTTAAGTTTAATTCTCATGATACACATTTACTATCAAGAATCATTGCTAATAAACTTCAAATTTCAACATTTCTATTTATTATTCACATATGAACTTCTCTGCTTTTGTGTTTTATTACCCATAAATTCCATAACTCAATATAGTCTCCTGTTCTTGCTTCCTGTCTTTATGCCCAATGTGTATTCAGTGTTCACATCTCATTTCTCAGCAAAATTATGAGATGTGCAGGGAGGATTCACATTAATAATGTTTTGAATGGTTATATTTTAAATAGACTACAGCCCATTTACCAAGAATACTAACTTATCACAACTACTTTTATCAAAATAAATGAAGCAGGGATGCTTTCTGATACAATACTCATTCATTTTATTATGGAAATAACACATCCCACTAATCTGTAAAATTCAGCATTTGTCAGTTGATTCTTTCTTCATTATTAAGAGAACATTCTCACTAACTTTTGACACAAGAATAGGTTGTCCTTTTCAGCAAGACTTTTCATTCATAATGTAAGACTAATAGTTCACTCTTCTAAAATAAAAGTGCCTCTGGCATTATTGTTGTTGTTCAATCATTTTATTTATGTCCAACTCTTCATAACCCATTTGTGATTTTCTTGGTAAAGACAGTAGAATAATTTGCCATTTCCTTTTTTAGTTCATTTTATATATGAGGAAACTCAGGTAAATAGGGTTAAGTGACTTTGTTCATAGTCATATAGCTGGTAAGTATTTGAGAACAGATTTAAACTCAGATCTTCCTGAGTCCAGCCCCAACACTTTATTCTCTGAAGTATTTAGCCACATCTATTATGAATAAGAAGTATTGCAAATGATATCCACAACTTTTAAAATTATAAATTATAGAGAAATATGTTGTATATTGTCATTTTAAAAAATTTAGTGGGCTTTTTTACTATTAATGTTTGCTTTTCAATGACTGTTTTTTTTTAAATTAATAGGCTATCTTTGGCTTAAGGGAGTTCTGCTGAGAAAGATATATTCTGGTTCAGTAGCAGAGTATTTTTTTCAGATAGGTGTCAATATTTATAGGCTAAAAAAAAAAAAAGAGTAAAGTTGGCTGAGTAACTAAATGGCCAAGGAGCTGGTAAATTATTCCAGTAGACATAACCCATGGATAAGTACTTTCAGGTGATTAAAGATACAATAGTATTTTTTTGATAGTAGTGAAGTGGAGGGGAAAGAATGTCAATCCACTGAGGAATGATTGGCTAAGTTGTAATATATAAATGTATATCAAGAAATAATAAATATGAAGCATTCAGAAAAATGTGAGATTTGTGTGAAGTGATGTAAAGCAAAATAGGTAGAATCAAAAAAATATGCATTAAATTAAAGTTCAGAGATTACTAAAATGAAGTCAAACTGTGAATATAAATGGGACAAACTCACCCATAAAATAAAAGAGCATAGCAAAATGGATTAGAAAGGAGAATACAATAATCCATTGCTTGTAAGAAACACACATGAAGCAGAAAGATACAGAGTTTTCAAAAAGGTGCTAAACAGAATCTATTAGGCTTCAGTTGAAATTTTAAAAAGGGAGAGGGGACAATCATGATCTCAGGCAAAACAAAGACAAAAATAGACCTACTTAAAAGAGATAATAAGGAAAGCGACATTTTGCTAAAAAGGGTATTATAGTCAAAGAAGTAATATGGATACTAAACATATGTGTATATATGTATATATCATATATAACCACGTATTTACACACATGTGCATAAATACCCCATGTTTTATTGAAGTAAAAGTTAAATGAATTATAAGGGGAAATAGTACAGCTATATTAGTGAGGGACCTTAAATAATTCCTGTCTGTGATAGATAAATCTAATCATAAAATAAATGAGAAAAAAGTTAAGGAGATGAATAGAATTTTACAAAATTTAGATAGACCATTGTAAATTACTAAATAGCAATAGAAAACACTAAAATATATTTTTCAATTATGCATAGGATTTTCACAAAAACCAAATTGTCAATATCAAAAAAAATTTTAAAAGGTTAATCTACAATCAGTAAAAAAGAATTATTGGAAGCTATTTTGCCAAACTAAATGCCAATAAGACTGACAATTTAAATAAAATGGTTGAATATTTACAAAAATATAATTCACCCAGGAAACATTACTTAAGTGATGCTATTTTAGGGAAAAAAATGAACTATAACTGAATTTCCTAAGGAAAAAAATGCCCAGGAAAAGATGGATTTACCTGTGAATCTGATTAAACATTTAGAGAACAATACATTCCAGTATATATAGACTCTTTGAAAAAATAGATAAAGAAGGATCCCTACCAATAATATTTAATTCAGAGTCAAAACAGAAAAAAAAATCATAGACCAATTTCCCACATAAATTTTGATGCAAAAATGTTAAATAAAATGCTAAGAAAAAAAAATTACAGAAATATATCACAAAGATCTCACGCTAGTAACTAGCTGGATTTGTGCCAAGAATACAAAGCTCGTTCAATATTAGGAAAACTACAAGCAAAAATGACCATATTAACAACAAAAAATGTTTTTTTCAACAAGTATCTAAAAACCTTTTGACAAATACAGTATCATTCCTGTTTAAACATACCTATACACACACACACAGAGACACACACACACACACACACACACACACACACGAAAGCAGAGAAATAAATGGAACTTTCTTTAAAATAATAAGTAGAAACTATCCAAAGATAAGAACAAGTATTATAACATCTATAAGGAGGATAATAAGCTAGAAGCCTTTCTAATAAGATTCAGGGCAAAATAAGAATATTCTTTATTACTACAAATACTAACTTATACCTTACTATTAAATATTACATTAGAAACACTAAAAATAGTAATAAAATAATTAATTAGAGTAATAAGTATAGTCAATATGGAAAGAAAACTATAAGTTTTCTGGATGTTATAATGTTAGAAAACTAGAAATTCAAGTGAAAAAAAAACGATCTTAATAATTGACAAATTCAGAAAAATCGAAAGATATAAAATATATCCATATGAATCATAAGCATTTTTATATGCATAACAAAACCCAGCAGGAAGAAATAAAAAGAGAAATTCTATTTAAAAAAACTAAAAACAATTAAAAAATATTTAGAAATATACCTGCTAAGACTCACACGGATATTATAAAAACATAATTACAAAACTTCTAAAGAACAAGTATTAAAAATACCACAAAAATTACTTTCAAAAATTGAGAAAGCATCCTGCAAAATTTCTTTTATGAGACTTTTATTAGTCTTAATACTTAATTCAGGGAAGGAGAAAGCATAGAAGGGGAACTGATATCATTCATAACTATTGATTGAAAAATTCTAACTAAAATCCTATCAAAGAGATAATAATTCATTCAAAACAGTATAACCAAGTTGTATTTATACTAGAGCTGTGTGGATGGCTCAATATCAGGAAGATAATAAGCATAACTAATCCTATTAAAAAGAAAAGTAGGGAAAGATTCAACTCTGGTGGGTTCATGATGCTGATCGTGGTGGTAGTGGTAGAGATGACTATTAAATATGACATAAAATAAAAGGGCCAGACCATGGAAAATGTGCAAGTTGCCACTTTTGACCAACCACATGTGACTGCATTAGGGTACAGGAAAAAAAATTGAACTTCTCAGCTACTTCTAGTAATATGGCAAACCAGTACCTAAACTTTTTAGTATAACCTAACAAAAACTGAGAACACTGAATAACCTTCCCTATAGCCTACTGTAGTGACAGGAAGAAAGGATAGGGAGCTGCATCAGTTATAAAGAAGATAAAACTTTTATCTTGCTCTTACTTTGGTTCTCCCATGTGACAAATGGCCCTTTCTTGTTACTAATTTCCTCATGAGGGGATAGAATGAGGGATACTCTTTCCTTGCACCCTTTGGCTGTTCCCTTGTGAAAAATGGATTCAGCTAAATTTTATCATGGGTCCCTGATTATCTTTCCTATTTTGTGTTTCCTTGGTTGAGCAAATCTTTCTGTAAATCATTCTGAAAATCCAGATTTGGAAGCTCAAAAAGAGAAGAAGGTTCTGGGTCCAATATGTGAAGATGATTTGTGGCAGGGAAAACTTTTGCTTATAAGAAGATTATCAACAACAACAAAAAAAGATCATTCTCTTGGTCCAATTGCCAGAAGACATAAAATTTAAAGGTTGTGTAATGCACCTCTCATCAGTTCCCCTAGAACTGAATCCATTTGATCCACATATATATTTAGTCCTTAAGGAGAGGGAGTATGTACAGTTTCCAGTTTCTTGAGCCTTAAAGCAATTAATAATATTATTATTATTACTAGGCAGCAAAATGGTACAGTAGATAGACCTGAGTTCAAATCATGCCTCAGATATTTATTGATATAGAATTATAATTATATAATTTATAATATAAATAAATACATCTCAGCCTTAGTTTCAATATTTCCAAAATGGTTATAATAACTGCACCTAACAAAATATTTTGTTGGGAACCAATGAGTTAACACTTATAAAGTTCTTTTCAAACTTTTCAATTCTAGTTATTATTAAATATTTTAAAGGAAAGAAAAAGAATTTATTCAAAGCAACTTCTTCACCTACTTTAACTGTATTCCTCCCTTTCTAGAGTAATGAAACTGTCAGCTAGAAATGACTGCTGTTCTGTACCCAGGCCTGGCTTATTTAGAATTCTCTCTCAGTGACTGCTTGTCAGTCAGGAGAAGAAACGAACATATGGCATCTGAGCTCTGTGGAAGGTATCTGACTGCTCCAGGGAAGGGGAGCTATGAACATGCATCCCCTTTAAATCAGAATAGGATTCCTTAGGTGGATGAGGCAGGTGACTCTGGTTACTTATGTGGACAGCAGTCACAAAGACTACATTTGCTCTGAATAAGACCAGATGTACTCCACAGCCTTAGTTTAAATACACTTAACTTTAGTTCTTGAAACTTTTGCATTCCCTGTCCCCTACCCCCCACTATCTTTAAAATTAAAAAAAAAAAAAACACAATTCCATATGTAGTGATAATCATCCATCATTTGTCTCTTCATTCAAATTTTTCATCTTTTTTATCTATGTATTTTCTTTCTTTTTCTCATAAACTTTTTTTTTAATGTGGAAATCAAACAAATATTTTTTCTGTTACTTAACAGGAACATCCTAAGATAAAAACCTCTTCTTGAGGCACAAGACTTGCTTGGTTATTTACATATGCAATCTCCTTCTGTGCTTGCCCAGCATGGATCTTCACTCTTTTTAACACTCACAATGTTACAACAGAATAAATTATAGTATTGCTGAAAGAACACTTAAAATAGTAATATATTGATTCACCAAAGGATTAATTGAAAATAAAAAGGTAGCTATTAAAAAAATTCATTTATTCCCCTAATTTGCCATTGACATATTACAAACATAGCCTTCACTGTTATTCAATCTATTGCATAAAATAAGACAGCTAATGCTAACAATTTTTGGATTATTTCTTTTGGATACTATATCTATACAACTATATTGATAACAATATAATATAATTTTTGTTCATGTTGAAACAATTTATATAGTGAAAACTCCCTAGCAAACCCAGTTCATGACAGAATCTGGGTCCTTTGATCTAAGGAGAAGGACGCATTTCTGAGTGACAGCAACAACAAAAAGTACCAAATGGCTCTCCTTTTAGTGCTTCTCTTCTTGGATAATTTCTTTAGGCAAGACTTTGGAAAAGTGAAAATAAATGTTTGTATAGTGTCATCTAGTGGCAAAACTTTTAAAAACTGGGCTTGCAGAGGAAATATTCATGATCTATGTAAATGTTATTGAGGCCCAACTTTGAAAGCCAATAATTAACTCTTACTCTGTTTTGACCCCTGCAGTTTTTATCTGAGCCCAGAATTACTTTTGATGTCAGCAAGACTTTTATGCTTGAATCAGCTCTGTGGGGAGCTAAGAAAGATGAAAAACGAATTCCTTCAATGTAGGGGAATTACTGACTTGGCATTATGTTTTAATTTTCTTTGGATTTTCCTCTTCTTCTCCCCACATCTGTTTCTTTAAAATAAAATAAAATGAAAAAAAAAAATCCTCAATTTCTAGCTCTGTTGACAAATAAGATATATTAATACTCAAAATGAACTGGATTGTGTTTTATTGTTGTTGTTCAGAATTTCAGTCTTGTTCAACTCTTTGTGACTTCATTTGAAGTTTTCTTGGCAGAGATACTGAAATGGCTTGCCATTTCCTTTTGCAACTCATTTTTACAGATGAGGAAACTGAAGCAAACAAGGTTAAGTGATTTTCCCAAGGTCATACAATTCATGTCTGAGGCCATACTTGAACTCAGATCTTCCTGATAACAGGTTAAATACTCTATTAATTGTGCCATACATCTGCACAGTTACTAGTATAACTTTAACCATGTTTTAAACCAAATTTCTTATAAATTGGTATGTTGAATTATAAAGGAATGATTTTAAATTAGCTAGAGTAATTTTTTAAATTTTTTTATACTATTATCCCTTGTATTCCTTTTTCCAAATTATCCCCTCCTTCCCTCCACTCTCTCCCCCCGATGACAGGTAATCCCATACATTTTACATATGTTACAATATAACCTAGATACAATATATGTGTGTAAATACCATTTTGTTATTGCACATTAAGTATTAGATTCCGAAGGTATAAGTAACCTGGGTAGATAGACAGTAGTGCTAACAATTTACATTCACTTCCCAGTATTCCTTCTCTGGGTGTAGCTACCTCTGTCCATCATTGATCAACTGGAAGTGAGTTGGCTCTTCTTTATGTTGAAGATTTCCACTACCATCAGAATACATCCTCATACAATATTGTTGTTGAAGTGTACAGTGATCTTCTGGTTCTGCTCATTTCACTCAGCATCAGTTGATGTAAGTCTTTCCAAGCCTCTCTGTATTCCTCCTGCTGGTCATTTCTTACAGAGCAATAATATTCCATAACCTTTATATACCATAATTTACCCAACCATTCTCCAATTGATGGGCATCCATTCAACTTCCAGTTTTAGCTAGAGTAATCTACTAGAACTATGAAGTCAGGGATCTGGCGAACAGCCAGAGTTTTAATAGGTGGCCCATAATCAACAAGACCAGAAAAAGTAATTAAAGAAATCATAAAACATTGATTTGTTTTAATTATAAGATTTCCCACAAGATGGTTTTTAGCCTGAGCCCTGACTACCAGCTGTTTTCTGTTTCCAATGGACTTTGTGGTTTCTTTGTAGGATTCTTGTACTATAAGTTCTGAGAAGCAATAGCTGAATTCATACAGTAATTCTGCTTATTAACTTGCAGGTGAGGTTGGTCCTTAAAATTCTCATCCTCTTATTTTAGCACCTCATTCTAATCTAGTTCCCTATAATGTTACGATTTTGTCAAGAAAATAATCAATGTGAAAGTGTTTTGAAAGATTAAAAACATTATGAAAACAAGTTATTATTATTACTAATAATATTTTCAATACATATATTCTTTTGGTGGGATTGTATGGCTTTGTCATCAATATTATCATCTTCAAAGAATAAAAAATGAATAGGATGATTTTAGGAAGGCCTGGAGAGACTTACATGAACTGATGCTGAGTGAAATGAGCAGGACCAGGACATCATTGTATACTTCAACTACAATACTATATTATGATCGATTCTGATGGATGTGGCCATTTTCAACAATGAGATGAACTAAATTAGTTCCAGTAGAGCAGTAATGAACTGAACCAGCTACACCCAGCGAAAGAACTCTGGGAGATGACTATGAACCTCTACATAGAATTCCCAATTCCTCTATTTTTGTCCGCCTGAATTTTTGATTTCCTTCACAGGCTAATTGTACACTATTTCAAAGTCCAATTCTTTTTGTACAGCAAAACAACTGTTTGGACATATATACATATATTATATTTTAATTTATACTTTAACATATTAAATATGTATTGGTCAACCTGCCATCTTGGAGGGGGAGGAAGGAGGGGAAAAATTAGAACAAAAGGTTTGGCAATTGTCAATGTTGTAAAATTACCCATGCATATATCTGGTAAATAAAAACTATTAATAAAAAAAAGAATAAAAAATGATCATCATCCAGAGAGCAGCTGAGAGGCTGGTAGATGAAGAACCAAAAAAAAAAAAAAAGTTCTTAAGAGAACTGGAATGAAGGGTATAACAAAGCCATATATGACTGAAAATTAAGAACAGCTAGTGAGTTTTTAAAATTGAGGAATAGCCATTAGTATCTTCTCAATGTAAGAAGAAAAGTAAGTCTCCAAGCACCCTTAGTGGACCCTCCTGTGTCAGATTTCTATGAGAAAACTTGTAGAAAAGGGAGGCAAGAATGAATTGTGATCCTCAGTTGGAGGGAATACCCACACTTGATGTAGTCACAGATTTATTTGAGTATTTAAGGGTAAAAGATATAGAAATCCTAATTTGAATTTCGTTCCTTTAAGTATTAATTTTCTATTAGAGGTCTACCTCTCAAATTCTGAAGTTTAGGCCAGTTTCATTGACCTCTAAATTAAATATTTAGATAGATAGATAGATAGATATAGATATAGATGATATAGATATAGATATAGATATAGATATAGATATAGATAGATATAGATATAGATATAGATATAGATATAGATATAGATATAGATATAGATATAGATATAGATATAGATAGATATAGATTCAGTATTTATTGCCAGTTGAATGTTGGGCCTCTTAAATGTTGGCGATATTCTGATACTTTCGAGGGACAAAGAGCTCAAAATCTCCAAGTCCCAGATCGCATTTCAAGTTTATCAGTCTGCATGTACTAAATGATTTCTAAGTGCTGGATACTATGCTATGAGCTGAGGAAAAAAGGAAAAACTCAGAAACAGTCTCTGCTCTCAAATAGCTTACATTCTAATGAGAATATATATTGTATAAAAAAATCTCATTCCCTTTTTTTGGCATCAGGATCTCTGAGGGTTTAACCCATCCCATTCCAAAGATGGAGCCCTTTTGTAGCAAATGATACATGATATTTTGGCCACAAATGACATTTTTAAAGTACCTTTTAATTTTTCTTGGAATCTTTTCTCTATCTCAGCTCTGTTTGTTGTAATTTTTCCATTTTTATATAATCATCATAGTATTATTTGTCAGCATTCTCCCTTTCCCCTCATTTTCAGTTTAAAACCCTCTTGATCCAATTTGTGAGTCTTCAGGCAATGTCTTTTTCTTGACTTTCATTAGATAGATTCAAGCTTGACCAGGACCCAGAATCTATATTTCCTGTATCCTAATCCCTAGTTTGAAAAATCCAAATCCTGTTATCTTACACAATCTTATTAAATAATTTTTCACTGCTTACAACCTCCTTTTTCTTCTAAAGTTTTCAACTGGCAGTGACAAAAATAGTATCAATTCCCCTAAAGTCTTTATTTTCCTGCCTGAGAATTCATAATCCCTAGAAATAATTTCTGTGTTTCTTATGCTGGTATCATTTATCCTCAGAAAAATCAGCAGAAGTGACTTGACAAGTTCTTGAAAGGCCATCTTTTATAGGTGAGACACAGACCTACTCTAGTATGGAATCATTAACCATCAGGACTTGGCTCTTCTTCCAGTGGCCAATAATTGTGATACTCTGTTAGGATTACTAAGTGAGAACTGAGGTTGTCTGGATAGTGACAAGGTGAGAATTCAGGTTGGGACAATTACAAGGTGAGAACTCAGGTTGACTTGATGGAAGGAGCAGGCTCATTGGCTGAGGTGGTTCTTCCCAGAAGCCCTTGCATTATCCCATGCCCATTCTCTGGGAGGATAAAAGAGACAGCATTGGGCCCAGAGAGCAGATCTACATGGAGAAGGATAAGAGCTGGAGGAGATTCAAGGAGAGGACTCTGCACTACATCTGGCTTGACGGGGCTCTCTGCAGGAAGGGAAGTCACTTCTAAGGACAAGAGTTAACAGCAACTGCCTGGAGACAACGGTTCACTACAGGAAGAAGAATCTGTCTGAAAGATTTGAGTAGACACAGCATATCTCTTCCCAGAGAGCGATCTGGCAGCTTCTGGAGACAACAGCTCGTTACATTTGGCGTCCACACGTGGGGCAAGGACTTTTGCTTATCCTGACAAGAGGAGCTAGACCAGACCTTCGCAATTTGGTGCCCGAACAGGGACAGACATGGTCCTGATTCCAGTGGAAAAGCCTCCCATCCAGATCTCAGTCTCTCTAACCCAGAACTGTGAGTAACAAGGAAACTTTGTTAAAGATTAAGTGAGCGTGCTAATAGATAAATAAGGAACTTGTTAAGGGCTAAACCAGCAATCTCTTATAGTGAAATGGGGCAAACACCTTCTGTTCAAGGAAAATGTTTAAATAGCATCATCAAGGTTATGAAAAGCCAAGGATTGATTATAATTTTAGAGGAGATTACTGAACTTTTAAGAACTGTGAAGGTTATATGTCCTTCTTTTTCTCTGGAAGAAGAATTGGATCCAGATGAGTGGAAATTAGTAGGAGAGCAATTAGGTGAACAGTACAATTACCTTTGTGACATTTTACCCTTTGGCTCCAGACCAAACTCAGTTTCCAAAGATACAATTCATACCTACAATTTAATCCAAATGGCTTTAAAAAATGTTATTCTAAAGGAAGAGATGAAGGAGCAAAATGGGGAAGTGTCAACTAAACTAGGTGAAAAGGATGAATCAGATAACAATGAAGTTAAGTACAATTCTGAGCAACAGAAGCACCTCCCATCTCCTCCCTCAATTAATCCTTCATGGGTGGAGCAAGAAGGAGGAGAGGAAGAGGCAGAAACACAAACAGAATTGCCTGTGAAGCAGCCTAAGCCTATGACAAGATTAGAAAAAGCATTGGTTAAAGCTAAGAGAGAAGGACAGGATATAAGTGATTTTATACATGCATATCCTGTGATTGAAAATATTGACTCTGTAGGTAAAAAAAGGAGAAGATATGCACCTTTAGATTTGAATAAAATTAAGGATTTGAAAAAAGGTTGTACCCTTTATGGGGCTACATCAGCTTATGTCAAAATGTTACTAGATGGTTTGTCTTATGAAGTCCTAACCCCGAATGATTGGAAATCCATAGCAAGGACATGTCTGGAACCTGGAGAAAATTTATTATGGCTTGCGGAATTTCATGAATTATGTAAAATTCAAGTCAGATGCAATTTGGAAATAGGAGTTAACACACAATTCACTTTTGAGCACTTAGCTGGTGAAGGTCAATATGGAGAGAATTCGGAACAGATTAATTATACCATGACAATATATGAGCAAATTGCTAAGGCTGCAATAAAATCTTGGGGTGTCCTTCCTGGACAGAAAGATCGTGGAGAGGCTTTCACTAAAATACAGCAAGGTCCCAATGAACCTTTTGCAGATTTTGTGGGACGTTTGTAAACTGCTGTCAAAAGAACTATTGGAGAAAATTCAGCTACAGAAATAATGACCAGACATCTGGCTAAGGAAAATGCCAATGAGATTTGCAAAAGAATTATATGGGGATTAGACAAAGATGCTCCTTTAGAGGAGATCATAAGACGCTGTGCTACAGTGGGAACAAATGCTTTTTACACCCGGACAATGATGAATGTGGAAAGACAGGGTCCCTCCTGGCAAGGGCCTTCTAGAGAAACTCGGCGATGTTTTCAATGTGGAAAAATTGGGCATCTAAGAGCTCAGTGTAGGTATGGAGATACAGTGAGAAGACAGGGTGAAAGAAGACCTAAAACCCCATGTCCAAAATGCAACAGAGGACTCCATTGGGCATCAGAGTGTGGAATAATTCAGGGAAATGGGATGAGGGGCCCAGGTCCAGGGCCCCAGGCAAAAAAGACTTGGGGCATGATGGCAGCTGATGTTACACCCAAAGAATCTTTAGAAGGCCAGGACTCTGATTTAATCAACCAGCAGAAAAGCAATCACACGGCAGAAAGGGATTACCCAATCAGTCAGCCAAAAGGCAATCAGATAGCAAGAATGGATTACACTTGGGGAGAATACAGGCCTTTTAAACCAACAGGGCTGTGTCCAGTGCAAACAATTATCACTCTCTGGGAAGAGATATGCTGTGTCTACTCAAATCTTTCAGACAGATTCTTCTTCCTGTAGTGAACCGTTGTCTCCAGGCAGTTGCTGTTAACTCTTGTCCTTAGAAGTGACTTCCCTTCCTGCATAGAGCCCCATCAAGCCTGATGCAATGCAGAGTCTTCTTATTGAATCTCCTCCAGCTCTTATCCTTCTCCAGGCAGACTCACTTTCCAGGCCCACTGTTGCTTTTTATCCTCCCAGAGAATGGGCGTGGGATAATGCAAGGGCTTCTGGGAAGAACCACTTCAGCCAATGGGCTTGCTCCTTCTATCAAGTCAACCTGAGTTCTCACCTTGTAATTGTCCAACCTGAATTCTCACCTTGTCACTATCCAGACAACCTGAGTTCTCACTTAGTAATCCTAACATCTCCCCCTTTCTTTTGATTTAGAACATAAGATCGCTCTCTGGGAAGAGATATGCTGTGTCTACTCAAATCTTTCAGACAGATTCTTCTTCCTGTAGTGAACCATTGTCTCCAGGCAGTTGCTGTTAACTCTTGTCCTTAGAAGTGACTTCCCTTCCTGCATAGAGCCCCATCAAGCCTGATGCAATGCAGAGTCTTCTTATTGAATCTCCTCCAGCTCTTATCCTTCTCCAGGCAGACTCACTTTCCAGGCCCACTGTTGCTTTTTATCCTCCCAGAGAATGGGCGTGGGATAATGCAAGGGCTTCTGGAAGAACCACTTCAGCCAATGGGCTTGCTCCTTCTATCAAGTCAACCTGAGTTCTCACCTTGTAATTGTCCAACCTGAATTCTCACCTTGTCACTATCCAGACAACCTGAAGTTCTCACTTAGTAATCCTAACAATACTCGTGTATACCTATTATCATTTCATGGAGGACAAGAAGATACATTTTTCCTTATAGAAGACACTACTATCCTCTATAAAAATTTCAAATCCAATTCTAAAGGTTCAAGATTCCTTTTTTTTTTTTCACCTTCACTTTCTATGCTACATTCTTCCATTCTCTCAACATAATTTGGACTTCCCTTTTCTTCTCTGGATTCTTCTTTTCTTAAAGGACTTCATCCTTTCTTTCCATAAATACTCATTTTCTTTGATAAAATCAAGAGGTAAAATCAAGAGGTCTCTCAGCTTTTCCTTTTAGGACAGATGTGATTAATATTTTGGGTCATGGTACCCTTTGGCAGTCTGGTGAAACTCAGAATAATCCTTTTACATGAATTAAATACATAAGATTACAAAGGAATCAATTATAATGAAAATAAAGATGCAATTCTTTTCCACCCAAGTTCATGGGTCCTCTGAAATAACTCCACAAACTCATAGACCTTAGGTTTAGAACTCAATTTAGAAAGGAAACTAATATCTGATTTATATGTACATAGTTGAAAATGGGCTCTGGAAGAAAAACAATAATACGATATCTTCAGGTTTCTGAAACATTTCTCTGGCTTTTCCAAGTTTGATCAAACTAGAAGCTTGGATTCTCTAAAGCTTTTGTTTTTAACTCATGAAGCTAATTTTTGCAGTAAATTTGCCACAGCACTAGCAGCTCCTAGTTGAGAGTCCCTTATTTTATGAAAAAAAAAAATGTTTGTCTTCTTTTCATCTTTTCTGGACACTGCTTAATGAAACTCCTTAAGATCCGCCACTAACAGATTCCTGCCAACACCCTGATTCAAATAATATTTGCATATTATCATTATCTACAAGAACATCTCAAAGAAATCAAACTTCTCTCTTCTTATTGTTGCCCAGGAGCTATTTTATCTTCATCTTCTGTGACTGTTTCAAGCTTGACTGAAGATGGAAAAAGCTGATGGCTTCTGAAGGCTAACTAAGTTGGAGAGGGAAACGGGTTAGAGGTGAGATGAAACCTCTTATGAAATTGTGACCCTCATGGATCCCAATATCCAATAAAATCTTTGTTAGAACCATTTTTAGAATTGTTGACTTCCCATTAAAAAGATCAGCATGAATGTTTTCATGCTGTTGGATGTTATCCTTTGACCACTGAAGAATGAGACATAGCTGCTTAAATAATCAATTATAACGGACTCAAAATGTCAGTTCTTAAATTTGGTGAATGATACATTTTAGTGTGCTGAATGGCAACTTTAGGATTTATGAATCCCTCTTGTTTTAAAAATAATCTCATCAAATCTTCTCACTTTATTAAATGCAATAATTTAATAATTAGTAAAGTATTGATTTTCGTATTCAGCTGGTTACTTCGCAGCAGTATTGATTAAAGTTGCTCTAATTAAATCCCAGTTTAATAACCAGTGTTCTTTGTAAGTAACAGTCTTCCTCAGCATGAATTTTAATTGAAGAACCCAGGCAACAACAGAGCACTATGTTTTACTTGCAGCTGTCTCCAGTGAGGCTGAGCCTACAACAGAGCCAGAACTTGTTTGAGCTATTACACTCATGTAATTATTTAATTTAAAATAATTTCCTGTAGATAATATTTACCAGTTTAATTATTTGGTAATTGCATAATCAGAAGATGACACAGAACAATTGCTTGATGAATATCTGATTTGGTAAACTAACACAAGACACATAATCTTAAACTAATCACATATAACTGTATGTCTAAAATAATAAACAAATTGAATACCAGCCTTCCTTTCATGTTTAGGAGGCCAAGGCCTGTGGTTTTCCCAGGCATGAAGAAGGAGAAACCCTTTTTCATGCACTTGGTTTACTCTCTTTTCCTCCTGTCTCTCCTTACTTCTGTGACTATTAATTCAATCTATGTGGCTGCCATCAAAGCTCTTTTATTTGGTGCTTTAAAAGTTATGTTTAATAAATCCCTAGTGGTGAATCCAAGAGAGAGAGAGAGAGAGAGAGAGAGAGAGAGAGAGAGAGAGAGAGAGAGAGAGAGAGAGAGAGAGAGAGAGAGAGAGAGAGAGAGAGAGAGAGAGAGAGAGAGGACAGAGGGACAGAGGAAGAGAGATAGGAAGAGAGGGAGAGAGAGAATTTGAAATGGATCTCTTGGATTACCTCAAATCTCTCCCAAATAACCTAACCAACCCCAAATCCCCTAACATATATGGAAAACTGACTTTTAAAAAAAAATTCAGCTTAGATAAAAGGAATCCAAAATCATTACAATAGCCCCTTGTTCCTGTTTAAGAATGGGATCTGGTGGGTTAAGATGCTACCTATTACACTTTATAAAGGACTGTGATATCTAAATATTATCAATCGGATGTTGGGAATTCTTAATTTTAAAATTTCTAAGGTCTTTTATATATTACCCATGGAAAAGTGAGCCTTCTTTCTTCTAAGGGATCCCCTAAACATGAAGAGCTTTTGTTTATTAATAAGTTAGCAAAAAGATGTCACTTAGTGAAACTAGTACTATAGATTTCCTTATATTTTATCCATGGTTTTTGGTGACTTTCTGGGTTGAATAAGTGGGGAAAAATTTTCTCAGAGTTCTCTTGTAGGCTTTCCCCTCCCCTCTTAGGACCCTTTCTTTCTGGAAGGGCATTGCTTATAAACATGTTGTGGGGCTTCTCTTCTAGTAGACTGTGGATAAAATAGAGATTCTTTCCCAGGAATTGAATTCAATATGTTTTCACGGTAATTATAATTTCTACACTTGAAATTCTGCTTCTTTTATATAACTTTAATTCTTCTTTTGTCTAATTATTCTTTTTAAAAATATTTTAATTAATTATGTTCAGAAGAAATTTATTCATTATTTATATATTTTCTTAGGAAGTTAGGTGGTGTAGTGGATAGGGTTCTGGGTCTGGAGTCAGGAAGACATTCTCCTGAATTCAAATCTGGCCTCAGACACTTAATAGCTATGTAACCCTGAGCAAGTCACTTCACTTTGTTTACCTCAGTTTCCTTACCTGTAAAATGAACTAGAGAAGGAAAAAATAAACCACTCCAATATATTTGCCAAGAAAATCCCAAATAGGATCATGAAGAGTTGAACATGACTGAACAATAAACAAACATTTTAACATTCTTTTAAACTTTTGAGTTCAATTCTTTTTCTTCTTCTCCACCTCCCCCATTGAGAAAGCAAGCAATATATCAATTTTATATATGAAATAATGCAAAACACATTTCCATATTAGGCACATTTTTAAAAGGGAAATTATACTTAAAATTGAACCCAGAGTTCATTCTTTGGAAGTAGCATTTTTTCATCATGAGTTCATTTGTATTTTCTTGGATCATTGCACTTATCAGAGTAGCCAAGTCTTTTACAGTTGATCATAATTATAAAACTGTTGTCATTGTGCATAATGATCTCCCATTTTTTTTCTCACTTCACGCTGTATTGGCTCATGTGAATCTTGCCATGCTTTTTTTCTGTCATTTTTTGAGCACAATAGTACTCCATCAAAATCATACATTATAACATATTCAGCCACTTCCCATCCTGCTACATGATGGGGAAGGGCATTGAGCCGTAAAGCCTGAGAGTCTTCATCAACTCAGAGATAGAAAAGATTCAGCATTTAAAAGCAAGAGGAAAAGAAAGCCCTTTAAGATCATATAGAGAATATTTTGCTGTTATCTTCCAGATAAAAGTGCAATCAGGGGTCTCACACTATGAACTTTTATAGATTAGAAATGTTCCATGAAAAACATAAACATAAAATATTTTAAATATTTTTGGAAAAGTAGCCCTTACTGTTGAGTGGTGGGCCTTTAAATTATTTTGAAATCATAATAATTAATATTTATTTAGGATGATACTATGATAAAAACTTTTTTTAAATGATTGGATGTATTAACAATATCATGAAATCACTTCAAGTACTATAGTTAAAACTAGAAATGATTGCATAGAGATGTTAAAGCATTTGGCATCCATGGGGGAAAATACTTGACACCAATTATTCATACACTAAATAGACCTAGAATTTTACAATTAAATTATCTACAGTTTTGATTCAATTAGGTTTTGATTCAGTGCCTCTACATTAATGACAAAATTAAAGGGGGGAAAAATTAAACAGTGGAAAAATCTTACCTAACTTTAAGATTGCCCTGAAAGGAAGCTGTGAGTCATATGGGACTTGCATTAGCAAATAAAACTACAATGCATGTCTACTCCCTGTGGATTTTAATTTTCAGCAGCCATAAACAGCAAGTAATGAGAATTTGGGTAAATGGATGACTATAAAGTTAAAGGCAAGGCTGGCCTTGCCTTAGGAGAAATGTTGTGAATGAATTGTTTCTATGACCTGAGGAACCCCATAAGGTACCAGAAACTCACCATTAAAAAGACTAATTTGGCCTCCAGCTATCAGCGAAGAATTTTTCCCTGTCTGAACCATTTAGCTATGCACATATTGTATCTGTGAACAGAATGGAAGCTGTCTTATAATCATGTCATTGATTACTAGAGGTGAAAGGATAAATTGTTATGTAGACTTTGTCATCCTTATGCTTAACTTCCTTTTCTATGCTTTTCTGCCCATTTTCTCTGCATCTTCTCCTTAAGAGACTCAGCTTTCTCATGTGGTCCTTTTTTCCCCTCCTTTCCAAGGATAATTGACTATTCTGTTTGTATATTTATTTTTTTTTTTTTTTGCATATTTTCTCTTCCATTAGATTGTAAGCTTTTTGAGGGCAGGGATTGTCTTTTTTCTCTTTTTTTTTTTTCTCTATCACTTATTTATTATAAAGTAAAAAATAAATAATACAAATTAAGCAGTTTAAATGTGCTTATTCCCTTAGGGAAAGTTTCCTTAGCATATCAGTAATTAATGCAGAAAATGTATTAAAATGCTAATATTATTATATTACATCCATATTAATGAGATGAGCATTGGACTAGATATTGAGACACCTCTATTCTTGTTTTATCTTTTTGTAACGCCAGCATTTACCAGTGCCTGGCACATAGGCCATAGTTGCTTAAAAAGCATTCATTGATTGATTGTAGAATCTACTCTGTATCAATCACTAGACTGAGCTCTGGAAAAAATGCAAAAGTGAGACAATCTTTGACATCGAGGAGCTTAGTTATATATTTTGGAAATATAATATATTCACAGATAAGCAAATAAGCATAATATATACATTTATACATACAAATATAGATAAATAGATAGATTTTTTTGTTTTTTTGGGGTTTTTTTGGAAAGCAAACTTGTGATTTCATTGGTATAAGGAGCTCATGGTGGTAACCATTTTTTCCTAGCAAGATAGATAGGTACCTTCTCTATAATTAAAATTTCCTTGAGCACTGAGAGCTTGAGCAACCTATTTAGGGTCACACAGGTAATATATTTTAATGGCAGGACTTCAACTCAGGTCTTCCTAACTCTGAATGAAGCCTATTTCTAAACTACCATGCTGCTTCTCATGGGCTATATCTAGGATATATAGGAAATAAATAGACAGTGATGTGGGAGGTAGGCAGGAAAAGCACTAACAACTGGGGGATCAGAAAAGGTCTCTGGAGGCAAGTGACACTTCAGCTAATCTCTGAGTCAGGCCAGGGGTTCTAAGGGAGGCAACTAGTGCAAAGCCCGATCTGAAGTCAAGAAGACTTAAATTTAAATGCAGTTTCAGATACTTACTAGCTGTTTGATCCTGAGCAAGTCATTTAATTCTATTGCCTTAATCCACTCCAATATCTTTTCTTTTCCTTTCTTTTCTTTTCTTTTCTTTTTTTTTTTCCTGAAGCAATTGGGGTTAAGTGACTTGCCCAGGGTCACACAGCTAGTAAGTCTTTAAATGTCTGAGGATAGATTTGAACTCAGGTCCTCCTGACTTCAGGTTTAGTGCTCTTTCCACTGCACCACCTAGCTGCTCCTCCAATATCTTTTCCAAGAAAACTCTAGGGACACTATTGGTGTGCTGTGGTTCATAGAGGTTATGAAGAATCAGACAAAACTGAATAACTTAACATCGACAAGAGGGATTCTAACAGGCTTCTTGAAAGAATAATGTACACTATTTCTAACTCCTCACTCCTAAAGCCTAAAATATGAATTGCTATTAAAATTAGTTTATAAGCTCTTTGGTGGCAGAGATGCTATCATGTTTCTTTGTAGTTCTCTTAGATCTTATTAAAGTGATTATAGAAAGAGAGAATATGGCATTTTTTCTTTTTCTTTTTGGTTACAAAAGGCAATAGCACCAATCACAAGTGAAGTGTATATGTCTGCCTCACATTTTCTTTGGGAACTATATCTCTCAGAAAACTATATGCAACTCAAAAGGCCTTAGTATGTCTAGCTAGAATTAAGAATAAGAATCTTAATGTCAGGGCTAAAAAAAAAAAAACAACAACACACAGTTTGGAGAAGTCTGAGATGGCTGGTGATGCAGGATAAAATGACAACCAGGGCCTGGTCCTGATGTTCTGTTTGTGTGGATGCTGTGCCAAAGTACAGTGCTCTCTCACAGATTTATGGTTTTAATGTTTGACCAATTCCCATGCTGTAGGTAAACAGCAATACTCTCTAAAATTGTCATCGACAACTTGCCATTTATGCCCTTAATCTGCAGTGCCATGCTGAAAAATTCAATAAACCCTAAAATGCTTCTGTGGAAATCTATTGTGAGTGACTTGGTATGTGCTACTCCTGGAATTAAAAGGATAAGCCAAGTGTGAATCTAATCCAGTCCAATAAACATTTTTAAGAAACTAAAGTGTACCAATCACCATGTGAACCATAGCGGATACCTAAATAAAATAAAAATACTCTTTATATTTAAGGACCTTACGATCCAAAGGGGAAGACAACTTACAAAAAGAGGCAAGAAAGAAGAGCAGAGAGGGATGGGGAGGGGGCATAGGTTATTATTTATAATAATAATAACAATAAACAATATATAATAAATTCTGTATATATTCTCAAAGCAGTCCAGCTTTTCTTTGCTTCCTTATTAGTTTTATTTTCTATTGTGTACTCTTTATCTTATTTTTCCCCCTCCCTTCCCCACTGCCCCTACCTTAAAAAAGCATACAATTAGGCATGGATACATATATACACAGATATGTATGTAGGACAGTACTATGCTTATTTTTCTGAAGGTGGATAACATCTTCTTTCAAAAGTCCAAGTCTTTCCATATTTTTCTAAATCAACCAGTTCATCATTTCCTATACCATAGCATTATTTCTTTCTAGATTCAAACAATATTTTCTTTCATAGGATCTTTGAAGTTAATTTGGATATTTATAATAGAAAGACTTGGTTACTCAAAGTTGTTCTCAAAGCAATACTGCTGCTAATGTATACAATGTTCTCTGGTTCTGCTCATTTAGTTCTTCATTATTGTGTAGAGGTCCCTCCATGCTTTTCTAAAATCATTGAGCTCATCATTTCTTATAGTAGAGCAATATTTCATCATGAACATATGCCACAATTTATTCAGCTAGCTGTTGTTTGATGGGCATCCCTGAAATTTCCAGTTCTTTGCTACCACAAAGAGAACTGCTATACATATTTAGAATATGAAAGGTCTTTTCCATTTTTCCTAGGCATCTTAGGGGAAATAGACTTAACAATAGTATTGCTGAATTTCCCCCCCACACACATATATATACACATATACACTCACGTACACATAGATATATATACTAAATAATGAATTCTTATCCCCAAAACTTGAGTCTTTATACTTGTCAAACACTGAGTAATATTTGTTTGACGCTGTAGACTGTGTGTCTTCCCTGTCCCACTGATCTATCTTTCTATTTCTTAGTACCAGACAGTTTTGATAATCACCGCCTTATAATAGTACTGCTAAACCTTTAAAGTTTTCCCCCATTAGTTCCTTTAATATTCTTAACATTTTATTCTACTAAATGAATTTTGTTATTATTTTTTCTAGCTCTATAAAATAATATTTGGATCTACACTATTATAAAAATATATATGCCTGCACACACACACACATACACACACACAGACACACACACACTTAATCTCCTAAGTGGTCTCCCTATCTCAACTCCTTCTACAATCCATCCTCTAAATGATCCATACCATTCTCCTGCCCAAGAAGCTTCAGTGGTTCCCTATTGCTTCTAGGATAAAAATTCAAACATTCCTGGCCCTTCATATTCTGATTCCAGTTTACTTTTCTCCCCTTAATGCCCTCTATGTTCCAGCCAAATTGGTCTATGTGCTGTTCATTGTACAGGACATTCTATCTCCCATCTTTGTGCTTTTATATCTCCATGCTTGAAATGTACTGTCTTTATCTTTACTTTTTTAAAGCTCATCTCCAATGCTATGTCTTACATAGGCTTTTCTGATCCCCCCAGCAGTTTTTATTGTCACTCCTAAATTTACCTTTGCAGGGACCCTTCAAAATTCCAGGGAAAAAACCCAATTACATAACGTAAGACTTAGAATACCCTTGAAGGATGCTGAACTTACGTGGAATAAGTTTGAGCTAATCTCAAATTAAATCAAAGTTAATTTTTTTGGTGTTATTTAAAACTCAGTGTCCAGCATCTGAGTTTCTCCAAATTTCCTTGCATGTATTCCTAACAAGTCAGGGAACAAGAAAGACTGTTTTTCAAAGTTTCATGCAGTTTCTGCTGGGCATGGTGATGCATACCCAATTCATGTTACTGGAGAGGCTGAAGCCTGCAGTTTTTTTTAGCTTGGGAATTCTGAGAGTCAATGGATTAAGTTGATTGAATGTCTGCACTAAGACTGACACTGGTCTGGTGAGCCCTGGAAACCCACCAAGCTGAAGATGGAGCAAACCAGCCTAAGTCAGAAATGGAGTGGATCAAAGCTGCTATGTTCCTAAAGAATTTTGATCAATGTAATGATCAATAATGATTCTAAAAAGCTGATAATGAAGAATGATATCCACTTCCTGAATGAGAAGTGATGGGCTAATCATGCAGAATGAGACATTTTTGGACATGATCAATATGAGAACTATTTTTATTTGACCATGTATATTTTTTACTTGGATTTTTTATTTTTTTATGGAAAGGGGATATAAAGCTTATTCATTGAAAAAAATTAAAATGAAAGTAAAATATATGGTTACATAAATAAATATACACACATAAATATAATTACAAAAATAAAGTCTTCTACTAAGGCGGTAGCAATGATATTGGGAGTTTGAGAACAAAGATAAGATTTGTCTTAGAATTTCCAAACAGCAGTTCTTAGTAATTTGGGGATAAGAATAGAGGATATCTGTTATCCAGAGTTAAAGATGAAAAGATTATATGAAGAGAGAGAGGGGGGAAGTATTCAAAATTAGAGAGCAATGCTTTATTGAGCTATTTAACTATTAGGTCAATACTATGAATGCAAGAAAATCAAGGCAACAAAAGATGCTATAGAATCAGAGAACAAGGAGTGATTGAAGGATTGCCATTATGGTGAAGACAAAGAATACATTTAGGAAGTGAAAAACAATGAAAGAAGTCAAAGAATTGTAAACAGTAATTAGAGTGGAGATTTGAGATATGGAATAGTTTTATTAGTGAGACCAAAGATATGACTGTCTGTATTTCGGTGGTTGTTAGAGTGGAGGCTTTAATTGCTAAACTATTTAATTTAATTGCCAAACTCTTCTTACAAAGATGATGGCTATTTGAAATATTTGGTTCAAAGGGATAATTATATGACATTCTCTTTTCAGTGATGGAGACTGGTTATTTAATGCCCTGTACCTGCATAAGAGACAATAGCACTGATAAGAACAGAAAAGAAAACAGATCCAGGTCTTTGGTCTTTCAGCTTCAAGGGAGTAGATGCACATTTGAACCTGTCTTTGGGTCACTAATGAGGAGAAAAACTAGGAAAGAAGCTGAAATGTAGAGGAATGAGCAGTCTGTATCATGACCCTATTCTCAATTCGTTGAACTAGAGACTTCGAGAATCTACCCTTTTGGGGAAACAGTGAGAGACCATCTCTGAGACTCTTTTGGTTGAGCTGAGTTATCTTGGTCCCAAAGGAAGACTTCATTCACTCTGTATTATCTGGTCTCTGTATCTTATATGGTCTTATATATTTATATATTTTTTTCTGATTTGTTTTGCTAATGACTTGAATAAATAGGTTTATTTGCTATGTGTGTGTTCATTGTAGAATTGGTATTTGGTGAGAAGAATATAAATTCTTGAATATATAGCTTAAGGCCCTTCTTTTCCCATTAAGAACTAGAGATCAGAAGTATAGACTGAACTTAAAAATTACTTCCTCTAGACTAGCAATATTTAAGGAAACAGATACAATTCTAGTCCAGTAGCCCTTCTCTCTGAGGAAAAGAGTAGCTAACTTCTGGCCTCACCTTTTTCCCTTCTTAGCAGTAATCAAAGCATCCGATGTTAGAGAAGGGTAGAAGGAAGAGATGCTAGAAAAATATATTCTTGCCTCCTTATAAGCTTTATCTAGACAGACTCATGTGGACATTCTTAACCTATATGAGTCAAATAACAATTCCACACACTACCCTCTACATATTCCTTTCCAAATTTCAATCTATGAATATTTAGTTTAATCCATGCAACAAATATATAACAAAAACACTGTATTAAAGGCAAATCTTGCTTTGATACAGTCTTTTTACAACTTATTTTATAGACATTTCATTTTATGTGTTGTACATTTATTCAAATTGTTTTTGAAACAGACTATTAATGTACTTTCTTCTACTGATATGTCCTTGAAAGCTGCATACATATTTTACTAACTCCATAAAAAGTATGTATTTGTACCAGAATAGAAATCACAACTAATTCTCAATTTCCACACTCCACCCCAGAAAATGCTTTGTGAATTTGGGTTTATTTCTTTGCACTTTTTAATATTTAGGATATGAAGTATACCCTAGGATGCTTACAATACAAAAACTCTCCTTAAGAACAGAGAAGCTAAACACTTTAAATGACTTCCAGAAATTGATAGGAGATATCCAATGGATGTGTCCCGTGCTAGGCTTGACTCCTATCAATTGCAACCATGATATGACATTTTAAGGGGAGACAGTGCTTTAAACTCACCACGTCAGTTAACAAAAGAAGCTCAAGAGAGTTTAAGAGAAGTTGAACTGTCTTTATTCAATGTGGTTGAAGGAATCACTCAAAAACCCTTGGAAATATCAGTTTTTGCTACACAAGAGGCACCCACAGCAGTCCTTCATCAAGGATAGAGTGTGACAGAGTGGGTGAACCTCCCAGCACAACCAGAACAAAGCCTTACTCCTTACCCATGTATTTTCTCAGCCAGTTTACTCTTCAATTCATTGCAATATTGTCTCCATTCCTGTCATTCTACTAGAATTATTCTGTCAAAAATCAGCAATATCTTCCAAATAGTAGAATTCAATGTTTTTTTTTTCCTTCTTCTCTTTAACCTCTATGATTCATTTGGCATTTTTAACCTTGAAATTTTTTTTTTTATTTCCATGACAAGATACAGCTTTTCTTATGTTCTCCTACCTACTTTTCCCATCATTTTCCTTCTTTCTTGCTGGCTCTTCTTTTTCCTCTCACTCACTCCCAAAATATTGGTATTAAGGAAGATTATAGTTTTCTATCTTACATTCTCTATCTTTTTTTTTGTTTGAAAGTAGATTTTCTATCCCCCTTTCCTCTTTTTTTATGTACCTATTTATTTAAAACTTAAATGCAAAACAAGAAAAACAAAAACAAACAAACAAACAAACAAAATGAAACAAAATAAAAAACAAACCAAAAAAACATTATCGTGTGCCTAGCAGAATATCAGGGAGGATTCAAAATATGTAACATTAAATTTCCATTTCAAGAAAGCATATTTAATAATAGACTTTGTATTTATTACTGTACATCTTTTCTTTGCTTCCTTGTAGGTTTTCTTTTGTTCTCTACTATGTACTTTTTACATAGTAAAAATTACTTTTTTTTTTCTCCCCTTTCTTCCCTTATTAAAAAATACACACATGTACACACATATATACATACATGATGAGGTCTAGATTTGGGGTACCCAAATGAAATTAGGGTTTCTGGTGGTCAGGGAGTTAAATGAGGTCTAATGATGGCGCAAGAGTTCCCTGTAAAGGAATTTACAGACCCGAAAACCTAGATTGATAAAAGAGATTTATTATAAGGATTGGAAGTAAGGTTAAAGTCTAGTTAGTAAAATGTGTCAGATAAAGAGAAGTGGACACTGGAAACAGGATTCCAGTGGGCAAAGACCCTTGGAGTATCAAGCGTAGGGCTGCCATGTTTGGAAACTTTGCAAAGAGAGGATTTTAGTTTGGTTCTAGAATGAGAGATTCAGCTAAAGGGGGCCCTTGGATGGAGTCCTAAGTTGGCTCAGATCTGGTGAGGGCTGGTAGAATAGAGTTGTATGCAGCTGGGACAACTGAGATACCTCCTGGAGAGGTAAAATCTGTTCCTCGCCAGCCTATGGATCCCTTGCCTCCAGGCACGTAGGATTGACCATTTCATCTCCTGAGAGTACTTACAAAACAATGTCCATCCATACACTGATGTGGGAAACTGGGGAATGTGTAGATAATATCCCAGTCACTAATCCATGTAGTCAATGTGTGACTTATCAACCAGGAGAAGTAGTAGCATCAGGTTTACTGATACAGACTTCTAATGGGCAATCTGGTGATAGTTGCCCAGATTCTGACTCCAAGCACCAAAACCCAGGAATATATTGGACAGCAGCTGTGACAGCTGACCGACCTATGCTCACCATCTATATAAATGGCATACCATTAGAAGGACTGGTGGACACAGGTGCAGATCACACAGTCATTAGAGGTGCCAACTGGCCCAGTCACTGACCAAAGACTAAGGCAGACACCTAAATGTCTGGGGTAGGAGGATCAATAGCAGCTGAAGTTAGTGCTATCTCTTTAAGATGGATATTTGAAGGTGAAACAGGAGTTTTTACTCCTTTTATAGTTGAAAAAATCCCCATCAATCTATGAGGAAGAGACATTTTCCAACAATTAGGGTTAAAAATGAGTACTTCGGTTTTTTAGGCAGGGCTGCTGTTGAAGGCCTGCCACTACTTTTACCTGTTCCTATCCAATGGAAAACTGATACACCAGTGTGGATAGAACAGTGGCCCTTAGGTAGCGATAAAATTCAGGCCTTACTAGACATAGTACAGGAACAACTTGACCAAGGACACTTGTGGCCTTCTCTAAATCCTTGGAATTCCCCAGTATTTGTTGTAAGAAAAAAATCTGGAAAATGGAGGATGTTGACTGATTTAAGAAAGGTAAATGAACAGATGGAAATTATGGGAACTCTTCAGTCTGGACTTCTATCTCCTACTCAATTGTCTAGAGAATGGCCTCTGTGGGTTATAGACATTAAGGATTGTTTCTATTCTATCCCTCTAGATAAGGAGGATATGAAAAGATTCGCCTTTTCAGTGCCCAGCGTTAACTTAGCTGAGCCTTATAAAAGATATGAATGGACAGTTTTGCCACAAGGAATGAAAAACAGCCCTACTATGTGCCAAATGTATGTTGCTGCTGTTTTTACTCCAGTAAGAAAAGCATTTCCAAAAGTAATGTTATTACATTACATGGATGCTATATTGGGATGTGCACCTGAGGAACAAATGTTAGAAGCATGTCTACAAAAAACCATGGAAACTACAAATTGCACATAGCTCCAGAAAAAATTCAAAGACATGCTCCTTTTTAATATTTAGGATATGAAGTATACCCTAGGATGCTTACAATACAAAAACTCTCCTTAAGAACAGAGAAGCTAAACACTTTAAATGACTTCCAGAAATTGATAGGAGATATCCAATGGATGTGCCCCGTGCTAGGCTTGACTCCTATCAATTGCAACCATGATATGACATTTTAAGGGGAGACAGTGCTTTAAACTCACCACGTCAGTTAACAAAAGAAGCTCAAGAGAGTTTAAGAGAAGTTGAACTGTCTTTATTCAATGTGGTTGAAGGAATCACTCAAAAACCCTTGGAAATATCAGTTTTTGCTACACAAGAGGCACCCACAGCAGTCCTTCATCAAGGATAGAGTGTGACAGAGTGGGTGAACCTCCCAGCACAACCAGAACAAAGCCTTACTCCTTACCCAGTGCTTGTGGCTAGAATTTTATTAAAGGCCATTAAGTGAACAGTTCAATTATCTGGGATAAGACCTGACAAGATATACACCTTTTATACCAATGCACCAATTAGTGTATGCTGTGAAACCATCTCAGAGTGGCAAATTTTATTAGCCATGGGTCTCCATTAAAGATAACTACACTGTTACATAATTGGCTATGGATTCTTGAAGAAAAGGTTTCTATGGATATCTTCAATAAAGAGATCTAATTCAGTTCCAATTGATGGACAGACTCAGCTACACCCAGAGATGGAACACTGGAAATTGAGTGTAAACTGTTTGCACTTTTGTTTTTCTTTCCAGGTTATTTTTACCTTCTGAATCCAATTCTTCCTGTGTAACAAAAAATTTGGTTCTACACACATATATTGTATCTAGGATATACTATAACACATTTAACATGTATGAGACTGCCTGCCATCTAGAGAGGGGGCAGAGGGAAGGAGGGAAAATTCGGAATAGATGTGAGTGCAAGGAATAATGTTGTAAAAAAATTACCTATGCATATGTACTGTCAAATAAAAATTATAATTATACAATTAATTAAAAAGAAAAAAAAGAAAAGAAAAGGTTTCTAAAGTTTCTCTTAAAGGACCAACTATCTTTACAGATGCATCCAAACATAATATTTATGCTGTATACTCTTGTGATTTAACTATAAAGAGAGTAGTCAGAACTCTTTTTCAGTCCACTCAGCAGAATGAATTGTATGCATGCAGTGTATACATGCTAGTTCTTACTTATTATCCAGGAGATATAAATAGAATATCTGATTCGGCCTATTCAGTAGGTGTGGTACAAAGAATTGCCATGGCCCAAATAAAATGTGTAGCCTCCAATATATATCAGCTCTTTAAGGAACTTCAAGAGCAAGTGAGAAAGCATCCAGGTAAGATTTATATTTTGCATGTCCACTCTCATAGTGGACTTCCAGATCCTATTTTTGATGGTAATTCAAAAGCAGATAGCCTTTGTTGGCCAATACTCCTTTATTTCAGGCAGCCCAAGAATCTCATTCTAAATATCATCAGGCTGCCTGAGCTTTACATTTACATTTTGGAATAACAAGAGAAGCTAGGAGCACAGTAAAAGCCTGTCCAGCTTGCCTTCCTTTCAATGCTCCTACACTGCCTTCAGGGAAGAACCCTTGTGGTTTGAGACCTAATGAAATTTGACAAATGGATGTGACCCATTATAAATCTTTTGGTCTTTTATCCACGTTGTGGTAGACACCTTTTCAGGATTCACATTTGCAATGCCAGCAGCAAAAGAGACAGCCCGAGTGATCACTGAATTCCTTATACAAGCATTTGCAATTATGGGTGTGCCACAAGCAATAAAAACAGACAATGGACCTGCATATACTTCTAAACATTTTACACACTTTTGTGCACAGTATAAAATTTTACACACCACGGGCATACCCTTTAATCCTCAAGGGCAGGCAATAGTAGAGAGGAGAAACAGAGATATTAAGACACTCCTCCAAAAACAAAAGAAAGGGGGAGCCACAGGTAACCCTAGAGAACTTCTAGATCTAGCTCTTTATACTATTAACTTCTTGATTTTTGACAAAGATGCACTGACTCCAGCAGACAGGTTTTATAACCCACTGGAAGGGCAGTGTCCAGTGCCAGCAGCTCCACTGTCCTTAGATTATCGCTAGGTGATGTGGAGAGATCCAGAA
The DNA here is from genome assembly GCF_048593235.1 of Sminthopsis crassicaudata. Lineage (NCBI taxonomy): Eukaryota > Metazoa > Chordata > Mammalia > Dasyuromorphia > Dasyuridae > Sminthopsis > Sminthopsis crassicaudata. The sequence goes on from NC_133620.1 coordinate 229,631,697, forward strand.
AGTGGTGAATGGAAGGGACCAGATAGGTTAACTGCTTGGGGGAGAGGGTTTGCTTGTATCTCCACAGATGGAGAAGGAATCAGATGGGTGCCAATGAGGCCATATTCACCTTGTCCATTGGAGAGAGACGGAGCAGACCCTTGAGATGAAGAAGACCCAAGAAACATCGGGTGGTTCTGTTGCTGACTGTGCCCACCACTGAAAGAACCTGGAGGTTATGGCGTTTGACTCATGGACATCAAAAATTGTTGGACTTGAAAATCCTCAGGAATCATTGGATTCTCTAAGATTGTTGTAGGACTTGAAAGTCCTCAGGAATCATTGGATTTTCTGAAAAATGATAAAACAGTTACAGGACTTCAAAATCTGCTGGAATCATTGGATTCCCTAACACATAAAAAGATTGTTGCGGGACTTCAAAAACTCGTGGGGATCATTGGATTCCCTGACATGTGAAGCAATGGATAATAGATTGGTTTTGGACTATCTCTTGATTGCTGAAGGAGTATGTGTGACTGATGTTTCCATACCCTCCTTCTAAGACTTCTGGAAATTTTTACAAAACCGTATTGATTTAGATTGTTATATCACTACTTTCATGTACAATTCAAGTTTGTTACACCTCATTGAGCCTGCACTGGCTGTGGGGAGAGTCACCACTAATAGCTTGTTTATTACTGCTATGTGCTTGTGTAATACCTCCCATGCTGATGGGTTTGTGCATACCTGTTTCTAATAAGATCCTTCAGCGCAGAAACCCGCTAGCAATCCCCACTTCCCTCTGGTGCTTTTCATCTCCCTTCCTGAGAGGTCAGGGAGGGCGTGATTATTTCCTTTTCAGTGTTTTTACCTCCTTCCCTGAAAAGTCAGGGGGGATGTGACCACTTGTGTTCTAAAAGAAAGTGGGAGATGTGAGGGACTGAAACTCTTGAGTCAACGCACTGGGGTGGGACAATCGAGCACTTGAGACTAATTACCGATTGGACAATATAAGAATATGCTTGGAAAATGGCCCTTCCCACTATCCTGTGCTGGCCCAATCATTTGATGTATACCGAGAATTGTGGGAGGGACTAGGAGGTGCAGAGTGACTAAGCAGACTTACTCTGTGCGAGAGACTAAGAGGTGAGGTTGGGAAATCCTACACATCCATCCCCTTCTCTTCTACCACTAAAGACCAAGAATAAAGACCAAGGACTTTTGCTTATCCTGACTCTGGCTGATTCTAAGGTATCCAGGGAGCTAAAGCAGTCGTCACATTGGGGTTTCAGCAGGGCTAGCCTGGAAATGTTAATACTTCATACTGGTTAATCTTCTATACTAGGGTCTCTGATCTTTTTTAGTTTTCCTAAGAGAACTCCTGTTCTGTCCCAAATATTATTTGTATTTCACAGGACCACGGGCACAATTTTGTTTTGTTTGTGGGGAAATCTAGAGGGCTTGGAAATGTTTGTTTTTACCTATTCTGCTATCTTCCCATAATTCTTCTCTCTATATTTTTTAAAACAACTCTGCAATCATCTCTATTCTTAGGCTTTTTAATATGCCTCACAGTGCTTAATTCAGGCCATCATAACATAGAATCTCAATAAATTTTTCTTAAATTGAAGTGTGACTATACTTGAAAGTGCCCTTTTCTCAGTGTGCCAGTACATATATTTATATATCTATCATATCATCATATCATGTATATGCATATGTATATGTATGTGTAAGGAAACCATGATTCCACCTGCAATTATCAGATGAGGTTTAGTGTAGATATCTCTAATCACAGACCTTTTTTTCTTTGCACTAATCTGCAAAATCAAATCAACCTTAGTACTTGCATGCCTCTCTGATTCCTGAGTTCGAAAATCTCACTCCTACTTTCCCTCTACCTACATTACTTGTGGACTTCTTTGGACTTCATCATGCTTCTACACTCTGCCTTCTACATTTTTTGTTTCCTATTGTATTACCTTCTTTTCCAGTAGGTGCCTGATTAACAACCTCCATATAGCCACTTTAATACAAACATCCTTGTTACCCCATAGAAGGTTTTCTGAAATGACTATTTTAATAATTCAAAGTATATATCCTATGTATAAATGATAGGTCCTTAGTATTTTTCTTAAAAATGAAAAATGACATTATTATTGATGAATAATTTTGTTTAAAAATTGCAATTAATCCAAATGATTATTTTCAAATTGGAGGAAATTTTATTGTAGATATTTACTCCTCATATCCATATCCAAGCAGTTTCTAATACTTGTATTTTTAACAACTATCACATCTCTCTCCTCTCTAACCATACCACAACTACCCAAGGTAAGATAATCAGCATCTCTTGGACTGGAGTATTGTAATAGCCTCCTAGTCTTCCTGGAGCTAATGAGTCCTCTTTTTCAATCCATCCTCTCCATAGAGGCCCAACTGATATTCATAGAGTTCAAGTATGACCATGTAACTATTACTAAAGTACCTTTGATGACTTCCCATTGCCATGCCTTTAAGATAAATTACAACCTTCTTTGCCACTTGACATTTTTTTTACAATTCAACTCCAGTCTATCATTCTAGGCTGAACAATCTCACCCCATATTTACTTGCAATTCTTTGTATACAGTATTCTGTAGATGGCTGAAACTCTGAAAAAGGTGTGTTTCAACCAGACAAGAGAGCACTTAAGGCTAATTACCTATTCGATGTGAGATAATGGCTCTCTATACATATTTAGATGAGATGGTGATGTGATGGCTCTGAATGTTTTGGTAGTGAGATAATTATAGGCAAGGATTGGAGGGCTGGAGGAGAGAGGCTGGAGACTCTGGACTCCAGAATCCAGGATACATCTTTGGCAAGCTGTGTGGCAGCTTGCCTGAGTCTTTCATTTCTCCCCCTAAAGACCAAGGAATTTGATTGATCCCAACTCTGGCTGATCTTGAGGCCCTCCAGGGAGCTAGTCTGGAGTATTATAGTATTCTACATTTTACTTCTTATTTATATAATACTTAATTGTATTATAGTATTCTACAGTTTACTTCTTCATCTTTGAACAATCTATTCCAGTAAGTACAATTCTTTTTCTGTTCTTAAATCCCTAATTTCCTTCAAGGCTAAGCTCATGCTATTCCCTGATTTCCCCAGTTGTCAGTCACTTTCTCCAAGGCATTGTATATTTAATTTGCTATCAAATGAGAATTATTTTTGTAAATCACTTTGGAAATCTTAAAGATCTAAATAAATGTCATTGATGATGATGATGATAATGATAACATAAGCAGTGCCATCCCACGGAGTATGTTCAAGGTTGTATTTCCTGGTTCTGATTGGCCCAGGATTCAGGGACTGGGGAGAAGATACATTTCCTGGATGTTTTTGAACCTTTGATATCTCAGTGCTGAAAAAGGTTTGTCACTTTCTGAAGGTAGAGCTATGAACATCAAAATTTCTATTTAAGGAGAGAACTAAAGGCATTCCTCTCCTCATTTCCCACAAGGTTAACTGCTTTGAATTTCTCCATGACATCATCATGGTCCAATAAACTCATCATTGAGAAATTTCAACATAATGAAAATTCAAAACAATTTTGGTATTTACATTTTATCAGTACTCTCTGCCCCCTGATCTGAGGGCAGATCTATGAGCTCTAAAACACTATTTGTGGACTTCTTTGACCTTTATTATGATCTTTTGTGAGGTATCTTTTGAACTATTTTCAACTTCCTGTTGTGTGTTGTCTTCCTGTTAGATTGCTAGCTTCTTGAGGATAGGGATTGTCTTTCTTTTTATTTCTATTTCTACCCTGAGTATTCAGCACAATGTCTGGCACAAAATAGCTGTTTAATAAATGTTTATTGTTTGACTTTGATATGATGCAGAAAGCTCTGAGTAGTCCTCTTGCACCTCCTGATAGTAATAGAGAGATAAAGTACTTGTTCAGGTAGAAAAAAAAGAGTCAACTTCTGACTTTTCCTTCTTTCTTCAATACTCCAAGTGGAATCATGTAACTGAGATTTTCAATCAAGGATAGGGAATGGCCTGGTCCTTTCATATCCAGGGAGAAAGTTAAAGCATAGCAGCTGGAAATAATGGTACCTACTGACAAGCTTGCACTACGACTTAATCTTCTTATTCTGCATTTTGAGTTTTCTTTTCTAAGTAGATAACTGAGCAACAATCTCCATATGGACATATGGAAGTTTGGAGATAGCCACATGGATTTGAGAGGTCTGGTAGTCTAGCCAACTGATGGCAAGGAGAGTTTCTTCATCAGAGATGATTATTAGCAGTAAGATTGATTTGGTTCATGCACCAAAATGATATAAATGATGTGGGTGATGTAGACCCCAGATGATGGTAGGCACTAAAAATTGAGGTTCCGTCATGTGAATCATTCACAATGGCCATTTTCTTTAGCAAAAAATAAATTTATTTAGGAAAGAGGTTTCAGACAAAATGAAGGAATACAATAGACACCAGGAATGATGAATATGAAATAGAATAGGAGAGTATATATGAAAGAAGTTCCTCAGTGGAACTCACAATTACCTGGTGAAAAGCACCCCATGTGATTGAGGATGCCCTTAGGTGGTAGGCTAAATTCTGAAAGGGACTTAGCACCCTAAAATAATTAGTTAATTGTGAAGAGGAGAAGTGAGGTTGAGAAGCCCAGTGAAGTTTGGAGAGATACCATGTGGCATGGGGGAGGGGTAAGGAGAAAGACCCCACAAGGTAGAGTGCTGTGTGGAAGGGATCCAAAGGAAGGCAGTAGCCATAGAGTGGCTCACAAGTAGAGTTTATAGGAAAAATTTAATCTCATAGATATGAGTGGGTTTTCTGACAGGGAATGGCAGGACGAGTATGCTGGAGACCCCTACAGAGGGTAAGCGTCATGGGTTTGACATAACTTGGATTTCAGACTGGATAACTTCCCCAGAGGAGAGGTTGGGACCACGGAGCCAAATGATCTCTGTGGGAACCTTCTCCCTGACTGTCTCAGGGATTAATTTTTATCAATTCCTCTGCTAACCACACCTAACATTGAAGAACTTTAGAAGACTAGAAGTTATTTGGCCAGAGATAAGGCTATGGTCCTACAAAGGCTGCATGGGTTGCTTCTTTTCTAATGAAGCTTAAATATCAGCCTTCTATGAGATTTTAAATACAGATTAAGTAATTGAATCCTTTTAAAAGTATATTTCCAATATGCACTCTTTAATAACTTTCAGAATTTTTTTGTGGGTATGTAGAAAATAAATGTCTATCTCACACCTGATTCATATTACATAGTTAATCTTTTTAATTCTGTTTTTTGAGGAGAAAAATATGTGAACTAAAATCTAAGCTTTAAATAATTTATTCCAAGGCACTTGGGTTGGGGTTTAATGAACGTAAGGGTGTAATGCTGGGTCCCCTTAGGATTGAACCCAGTTGGCCTTCATATTCTGTTTAGGACTGAGAGGGTCCATTCTGTAGGGTACAGAGAAGGGATAAAGTTTCTCAATTGTTTAGGCTCAACTTATTATTACAATTTTATATCATATATTTATGTATCTATAAACCTATTATTCTTACCCCTTTCCACTTCCTTATCAACTTCAAAAATAACTTGAGGGATAGAAATCTCACTTTTATAACTACATCCTCACACAGTGGTCCTCAAACTTTTTAAATAGGGGCCAGGTCACTGTCTCTCAGACTGTAGGAGGGCGGGGCTATAGTAAAAACAAAAACTCACACTCTATCTCTGCCCCTCAGCCCCTTTGCCATAACCCAGAGGCGGCATAAACGTCCTCAGCAGCTGCATCTATCTGGCCCTCCAGCCTTAGCTTGAGAACCCCTGGGCTAGAGCTTAATGACATTTTTTTTCTTTTTTGCTTATATTATGGCTTCTATCTGGAATTCTCTCTTCTTTGTGTAGGCTAATGGAAAAGTCCATGCTAGAAGTGATGATAGCAGTGTGAATAGTCATATATGAGAAATATTGTAAGGTAGAAATGACAAACCTTGACTGCACATTGGATATGTGGGGTGACTGTGAATGAGGGGTGAGGATGACTTCAACTTTGTGATCCTGGTTCCCTTGATAATAATAGGAAAGTTTGAAAGAGGTGAGAATCTGGAGGGGAAAGATAATGATTTCTGCTTTGGACTTGAGTTTGAGATGTCCAAAAGGCAGCTTATAATTTAGGAGTGTTGAGGGCGGTAGCCCCTTTGGTATTCTTTGTTTGATCTACAATTTCTTTTGGGACTTGGACCTTTGATACAAGATCTGGTCAAACTAGTCTGGGCTTGTACCCAGCCCCCCACTGGATCTGAGCTGGCTTGGATAAAGCCCGCCAAAAATCTGGCCTTCTAGGAATTAATCTGAGCTCCGCCCATTACTTCTTCAAGCAGATAAAAAGAGCAAAGTAAGAACCATCTTTGGTTCAGAGATTTGAAAGATGCCAGCCAAGATGCTTGCATCAGAGATTCTCTGTCCCAGCGGCTTTCGGTGTATATCTTCCTCTATCTAATGCCTTTTACTAACCAGACCTTAACCTTGCTTCCAAACCCTGCAATAAACATCTTTTACCCATCTAGGTTTTCGGGCCTGTAAATTCATTTACAGGGGACTCTCGCTGCCACTAGACCTGTTTTAACTTTGTATCCTTGCGCCGAATCCTAAGGGGGTTGCAGGGGAGCTCCATGTGACTCCCTGTACCCTGAATCCTGCCACTAGACCTCACTTAATCCTATTGAGGTATATACCTCATTATTAGGTATTTATCTCATGATTTGGTTCAAGTTACCTCATCATTTTGAGGTTCCCTATTACCTCATCAGGAGGACCAGTACTCAGAAGAAAAACTAGGGCTCAATATATAGATCTCAAAATCATTTATATAGATATGATGATTTAACTCATGGGAGTTAATGAGATCACCAAGAGAGATGAGAGCCAGAACATTCCAAGAGAATATTAAAGAGAGGTCATAGAGTAGTAATTGAACTAGAAGAGAGAGCAATATTATTATTAAAAAAAAAAAAAAATCCAGAGGAAAGGGTACTTTGGCAAATAAGAGATCATTGGTAATTTTGGAGAAAGCAGTTTCTACTGAATGATGAGTTGATAAAGTTGGAAGTCAGATTGTAAAGGGCTTAGAAAAAAAGTGAACAAAACTACTCCAAGCCTCAGGCAATTTAAGGCCAGAAAAGTAAGTGGAAGCCATTATCTCTAGATGTGGAAACTAAAATTCCTCGTCATTTTCCCTCCCTTCTCAAATCCTCAACATTAGATGATAGTAAAACAGATACATCTTGAATAACATCTTTGGAGGCTGAAATTGGAGCGCTTTGGTTTACATTCCACCTCTGACTCTTTCTGTGACTTAACAGATTCTTACGGAGTTATCTTTAGAAGAATTGCACATGATTAACCTACATTGGACTGTTTACAGTCTAGGGGAGACAAGAGGGGAGGAGAGAGGGGAAAAATATGGAACACATGAAAAGGTGAATGTTGTAAACTATCTTTGCAAGTATTTGGAATAAAAAAAAAAGCTACTTAAAAAAAACAAAACAAAACAAAAAAATCTAGTAACCGCTCTCAGCTAATTTCTTCATTTGTAAAAAGAGGCGTTAGACCGTGCGGCCTCCGATGACCCTTCCAGCTCCAGACCGCAGCTCTAATGGAGCACAGCCGCCGGTCCTAACGTGGCAATTGACTGGGATTGGAAGGTCCGCGTCCAAAGCCCGCCTCCGAAGAGGCGGTCACTCCTCCTGACAGGTCAAACCAAGAAAAGACACATGGCTTCGCCGGGCGGCATTCCAGGGTTCCGGGACGGGCATGGTGACAGTGCAGGAAGATGATGCCCCTGGCCCTTGCATGACCCGTGCGCAATCGGGCAGGAGGGGAAAGGTGGCGCGACAGCCCGGGGAGTGGGGGTGGGGGCCGGGGAGAAGCAAATCCCCCGCCTCGTGGGCGCCTGTCCCTCCGGTTCCAGGCTAGATTCAGTTTCCAGAGATCACACCTGCCGCTCCACTACTGCCGGGGAGGTGGCCAACCCCGGGGGCTGGTCAGAGAAGCCGGGCAGCTTGGTCCGGGATACCATCTCACCGGGCGCGTGGCAGGTCTCTCCAAGGCCCCTTCCGCTCCGACTTGCTTATACATAGTTCCTTTAAGTGCTTCCCACCGGTGGGACCGGGGTCAGGGCCAGAATCAATAAAGGGCAGCTGGGAATCCTGTGGGGGAGGGACAAGAGGTGGACGTGGAGGAAGAGCCTTGTAAAGGAAAGGGCCGCGGCCCGGGGAACCTTGGCCATAGCTTAGCCAATCCCCAAGAGGCATCTGTGAGCTTCAGCCAATCGGCGTCCGTTTTGTTTCAGGGTGGGTCCCACCCCCTTTACACCGACTCCCTCTCTCCTCTGGTCTGGCGCCTCCTCGGCTTTGGCTGCTCGTTGAGGGTCATCGCTGTTGGCCACCACCGGAGCCTCCGAACAGGGCGCTGGGAACTAGCTCTGCTGGCGCTTCTCGGGTTCCCCTGCTGTTGTCACTGAGGATGAGTGCCCAGTCCGCCGAGTGCAGACCCCGTGGAGACCGCCGGCGCTGTTTTATCTAGCGACTGGTGAGGGGCGGTCAGGGGGCGGGGAGGCGAGCCTGAGCCCCGGAGGGGGTCCATGTTGCCCCACCAGGCCGAGCTGTGTGTGTGTGTCTGTGTGTGTGTGAGTGAGTGTGTACGTACGACTGGGTTAGGCCCCGCCCGAGGGTTGATTTAAAGACCGGGCGAGAGGAGGCTTTGGGTTAGGCCCTCTGCAGATGAGTGGTCAGTTGGTTAATTGGTGCTGGCGCCACCTGCCTTCGTGGATGTCGTGTCCCTGACCTTTGGTTGGGGCTTCCTACCCCTCGTCCACTGCCTGCCCCCTCGCCCTCACTTGTTCTGGGGCTCCTGTGGCCCAGAGATCCAAACCGTGGTTTTTATAAGTTACCACGATTGGAGAAAAGTCTCCTTGTGCTTAAGTTGAGTAGATGAAATGCGGAAACGGGAACTTATTTTCAAACCAAACTAATTTTAAAGTTCCTCAGTACTTTGGCAGCAGGACAAACCTTTTTTTTTTTTTTTCCGTCTCTCACACCCTCCTAGCAGAGGTTGAAGAACGATTTAGTCTCATTTTAAAAATCCATAAATTAATGTTTTCACAAAAATTTTTGAGTGACGGCAGAAAATACGTGCATTCACACCAGACCACAAATCACTATTACCTTGGAATACGCTTCCTATCCTGCTTTATTATATTTCTGCCCTACTGTGGAGTGGAGTGCAAATCCAAATTCCTAAGTACTTTTTGTTATTGTTGTTGAATCCCCCAAAGTTAAAATTTTTTATTTTATTCTCATTTTAAGGTAATTAAAAATAATTCATTATCAACTTTTTTGAAATTAAAATCTACTTTAGGATTTGCACCACATTTCATAAAAGAGCAAAGAATCAGCACATTTGGCAGTGTGGAAGGTGTTGGTTGAAATTACTGATCTTGTGTATTTGTCCCATTTCATATGATTGTTGAAATAAACATTTTGAAAAGTTTTTATGTTACAGCAGCAGGTAGGGTTAGAAAATTCAGTATTCTGTTTTGAAAATAATTTGAATAGATGTTAAATTTTATTTCTTTTTATATGGGAGAAAATATCTGTCAGATCCAATAAAGTTTCCCTTAAAAGTAAAAAAATTATCCAAATTTTAAGGCAGCTACATGGCACAGTGTATATAGCACAGCAGACCTGCTGTCAAGAAGATTCGAGTTCAAACCCAGTCCCAGGCAACTCATTTAACCTTGTTTGCCCCAATTTCTTCATCTGTAAAATGAACTGGAAAAGGAAATGGCACACCCCTGTAGTATTTTTGCCAAGAAAACCCCAAATGTATTCACAAAAGTAGAATATAACTGAACAACAACATTGTACTAATAGAGGTTTAGAATACATTTGCTATTTACAAATTCAGTGAAGCTTTTGATAAAATAGTAAAGAGAGAAAAATAACAGTTTTTAGAAAAATTATAATAAAGGGTGTCTCATAACCTTATGTGAAAAACAATTTTAGTGTTATTAAAAAAGATTGTTTTTTTATTCTGGCTAGTCATTTAAGTATTTCATGTAAGAATCATAGAATTTTAAAACTGAAAAGCTCCTTAGGGATTATCTAAATTAACTAGTTTTATAGATGAGGATCATAGATTTAGATGTTATCGGACTAGAATACATACTTTATGTAATCCTTTTCATTTACAGATGAAGAAATTGAGGCCCTAAAAGGGTAAATGACTTGTTTGAGGTCACTGAAGGTAGTGGTAGTAAGTCAAGAGTATAAATCCCCTGATTCTAAATCCAAAGCTTTTTTCCATGTTGCCTCTAGTACAAATCTATATAATAGTTTGTATTTGTGAAACATTTTGGTAATCATTTGGTAATTATTTAGTACCTGATATGTATATGGTCTTTGAGATTGTTAGGAGGAAAACCATATCAACCCTTCCAAGATATCTTGGGGTTTACTGGCTAGATTTCTTTCTTAAGGACCAGGCCTTAAGCCAAAACCAATCTGATGATAATTGGCCACCTGTGGGTCTTAGGCCATGCCCCATTTAGTCATGTTTTGGGTCCTGATTAACTCTGATTGAATGTAATCAGTCATCTTTTCTTCTTTGGGCAGACCTTTTGGGAAGACCTTAGTCTTTTACTTGTGAATCTCTAGCAAACACTACAATGTAAAGATTATCCCATAAAACAATTAGCATTCTTTGTTAGGCAAAGATTAGCCTCACCTAAATGTCAGCCCGCCTTCTCTGTGTGGTCACTTACAATGTTCTTGCTCCAAACATACAACCTATCAATTGTGACTCCGCCCCCTTTTTTTAAAGCCTCTACCGAGACCCCTTCTTTGTTAATAAAAAGAATCTCTTCCTTCTCTAGTTGGCTTTATTGAGTTTGCTAGTCTGACTTAAATTTGTTAACAGTTAAACATGTAATTGTTAATTGCGTGGAGTCTGTATGATTAAATTTACTTAGTCCATAAGGCAATATTATAAGCATTATATATTCACATACTACATATACACACATATATAAATGTGTATATAGTACTAATTTCAGAAGAGAAAGAAATTACTGTGGGAAAATTTATAAAGGAGATGATACTTGAGTTAGACTGGAATATGAATGCAAATTAACTAGGTAGAGAGGAGTGAGGAAAGCTTTACAGGCAGGTAACATGGGATAAAGACTTGGAAGTCAAACTATGGAAAACATTTCAGGGACTGTTAGTAAACTGGCATGGGTAGAGTGAAAGCTTCTCGTATGTATCTGTTAAGATACTGGATTGGAAAAGCAAGTTGAGAACATATTAAATAGTGCCTTAAAGATAATAGTAAGGAGTCTGGGCTTTCATTTTTAAGTTTTAAAGGAGAGGAATGATAGAACAAATCAACGTTTTAAGGAAATCAGGTTATTTAATCTATCCTTGATATGCTTAATACATTATATTGGGAAGACACTGAAGACAGGAGGCTAGAGACTTTTAAAATGGTATCGATTTAGGCAATGAAGCATGCTTTTGTGGGAATAGAAAGATAGCCACAGATACAATCTGAAAAACATTGGGAAGAAATAATTGAACTTGGTATTTGATATAAAAATTAATTTTAAAGTGCTGACTGGTGTAAGGGCTAAGAAATGATCCTATTGACAAGGCTACTCTCAGACATTTTAAGGTTTACTTAATGAGACTAACAAGGAGAAATGTCTGGGCAGTTTAAGAAATGAGATTGTAGTTTAAAGTAGAGCACATGGCTAAAGACAAAGACTTGCCTTATGAGCATTGTAAAGAGTGTAGAGACTACCTTAGAAGGCCAGTTAGCTGGCTTTGAAAGCTACAGATTTAGGATATGGAAGAAGAACTATCAAATAGAGAAAAGGATGGATCAGAAATGGGAGAACCAGAATATCATAAGGAAAAGAGTATTATGCAGGGATCTGCAGTTTTACAATCCTTTACTTCAATTAAATTACACTAACAAGGGTAGGGTAGTCAACAGTGGCAATTGCTGCAGAGAAATTGCAGAGAGGGAAAACTAAAAAAAGTTTTTATTTAGCAAATAAAAGGTTCCTTGTCAAACTTTTTAGAATAGTGTTGTCAAATTCACATAGGGGGTCCCTGAAGATATATAGATTTAGAAAATCATAAATTACTGTTGGCCATGTTGTATTTTTATTCTTATGGTTAAATGTTACCTAATTATATGGGATCAGACCAAGATCTTCTTCCAGGACCACTCAGGAACTTTGCTGGCCAAGATAACTTGTCATCTGTTCTAGAATGTAGATTCATTGAGTATATAGGGATCATTCAGGTAAATGTGGACCATTTCAGATAGTTAGTCATAGAAGGAAGGAGAAATAGGACTTTATCTGTATATCTGTGAAATCTGTGACTCAACTTTGTAGAGATAATTAATCCCATGGGAAATGAGCAAGCATTCAGATTCATTGTAGAACAAGAATTCTTAATCTAGAATACATAAATTAAAAAAAATATTTTCTTAGCTATATTTGAGAATATTTGGTTTTATAATCCAATGTAGTTTATTTTATGCATTTAAAAACATTATTCTAGTCAGTGGTCCATATGCTTCCTTATCCAACCAGGAGATAGGGAAACACTCATGTAGGAAAAGAAAAGGACAACCTTTGGATAATATGAAGTTGGAAGCTATATGGATGATAAGCCAGTTAAAGGAGACTAAAAAGGAGAAATCAGATAGATAAGAGGAGAACCAAGAGAGGGTTATTGATATTCTTAGAGCACAGATCTATCCAGGATACTCCTCTGCTTAAGAACTTTAGTGATTTCCAGTTCTAGGAAAAAACTTAAAATCCATTTTAGATTTAGAATACTTTAGAATATGGTTTCATACTATTCTTCTGGGCCATCAGTTCTTAATCTGTGATCTGTTGACTCCAAAAGGTTCCATGGATAGATTTCAGGATGTCTGTGAATTTGGATGGAAACAAATGATATATTTTCACTATTTTTTTCCAATCTAATCTAAAATATTTTATGCATTAAAAAAACTTATTTTTGGAAGTGGTTCATTGGCTTTACCAAAGTGCCAAAGGGATCCATGACACAAAAAATTTGGAGAACTCCAGGCTAAGTAATTTTATATCATTCTTTATTTTTATCAAATTGACCAACTTAGTATTCTCCATTCCTTTGTACAAGCTCCTTTAGCTCTTGTCATTTCTGTCTTTTGGAAGCCCTTGTATCCTCTTGAAGTTGCTGCTTAATTGCTATACCCCCTTCCTGAGTCCTTGAAACAACTATTACTTATCCCCCTAATCTTCTTTTAGTGTTTTCCCTCTCTGAAATTACCTTATGGTTGTTTTATATATTGTTTGTATTTCTTACATTTATGTTTGTCCCTCTTTATATAAACACTACTTGGGAACTGAATTTAAAGATTTTCTGTTATAGTCTAAGCTCATTTTATGGATGGTAAGTGATTTGCCCAAGGTCACATTGATAGTAAGCTACAGTCATGACTTAAAACCTGTTTCTCTGACTCACTGCTCAGTGTAGTTTGTACTGTACTGTGCTTTTTTACTGACAAGAGCACAAAGTTAAAGGAAGAAGGGGCTAGAGAATAGGGGTGGGGAAATTTTTATTTTTTATTTTTAATGCTGAGAGCCATTTGGATATTTATTACATCAGTTTTGGGCCATACAAAATTATCAACTTACAAAACTCAAGTAATAGAAGTTTGTTCTATTTAGCTTTCAGCTCTTCAACTTGTAATTTATTATGCAAATAAATTCATAGGCATTATAGGGCCTGTAGGTCAGATATTCTCCAACTCCTGTGCTAGAGGATCTTAGCTTGAAAAAAACAGATTTTTATTACTTTGGAGTCATTTAATTTAATAAATCAGCTTTTTAATTATTAGATCATATTTGGACATTACTGACAAACATTTTTTATCAATTTACAACTGTAGTAAAATATTTTAGAGAATTTTTTTTTTTAAATACAGGTAGTAAAAAAAATTAAGTGAACATTTTATCATTTTGGAGGTTTTTTCCCCCCCTAACCCTGGTAAAATCAAATTAGTATTTTACTTTTTTATTTGCTTTGGAAAGGTGGATGTTTGCAAAAGTTGTTTGTTTTGAAATTTTACTTAGAGGTCTGCATTTATTTGTGAAATATACCTGGCTTAGAATCATCCCTGGTAAGTAACTTACTCCAGATATAAGAGCTTCTTAACCATAGAACTTAGAAAAGTGCTGAGAGTGAAAGCTATTGTTTAGATTAAAAAAAAATATGATCATAGGATAATAGAATTTTGAACTATAAGAGATCCTAGAGATAATCTAGTCAAGGTGGAGAGAAATTATTTTCCTAAGGTGACAAAAGTAGCAAGTAGTAGAGTTCTTTAGTTCTGGCTCTCATTATATATTATTATTTTAAAAATGGACAAAACCACAAATTTAAGATTCAACTTTAAAAAATTAGCTTTTGCCTAAAGTTGTAAATTAATATGAGTTTTCAATGATTCAGCGGGTATGAAGTGTCTTTTATGTAGCAGGCTCTGTGTTAGGCACTTTGGTTATAAAGTACAAAGAATAACTCAAATCTCTGCCATCAAGCAGAGGGAGACTACAGATACGTATAAAAATATGAAGTGAATGTAAAATACTGTACAAAGTAGTTAAATACTAGGTAGTTTGGAAGTGAAAGTGTACTAGTAGTTGAAAGAATCAGAAAAGATGTCACGTAAAAAGATGGTTTATATATAATATATAGCATTAAGCTGCATCTTTAAAGAAAGAAAGGGACAGTAAAAAAGGGTAAGGAAGGGACTATATTCCAAGCATGTTGGACAGCAAGTGCTAAAGCAGGGAGAAGAGAGATAGTGGCATGTGTGAAGAAGAGAGGAGGGAGGGAAAGGAACAACCATTTATTAAAAACTGAATTATTTCATTTGGTTCTCACAACAATCATGGGATTTAGATGCTGTTATCCCCTTTTTCCAGTTGACGCTAAGACAGAAAGTAGGTGACTAACAGTGTCATACAGCTATTAAGTGTATGAAGCTGGAACTGTCTTGGCTCAATTGCTGAGTTCGAGAGTACAAAAAATGTTTATTGAGGCTGGAAAAGTGAGTCGAAGCTAAGTTGTGTAAGTTTTTAAAAACTAAAGTTTAGATTTGATCCTAGAAGCAATTGGATGCCACTGGAATTGATCTGAGTAGGGTAGTCACATGATTAAATCAGACTTTTAGGAAAAATATTTTGGCAGCAATATATAGGGTGGCCTAGATTAGGGAGGGCTAGCAAATTGGAGGCTATTTCAATAATGTAAGTCAGAGATAATAAAGGCCTGAATAGTAAGGTGATAGTTGGATGCCTGGAGAGCAGAGATTGAACAGAAGAAGTATTGGGAGGATTTGGCAGCTGATTTCAAATGCAGTGCCTGGCATAAAGTAGATGTTTAGTCACTGCTTATTGATTGATATATGTAGTAGGGTAAGGAGTGAAGGATAATGCTAATGGTGATGATAACAGAACATAAGGATTGTTTAGAAAAGAGGAGAGTTGCGGGAGAAAAATTATAAGTTCACTGTTGGACAAGTTGAATTTAATGTGACTCTTGGACATAGTTTGAAATGTATAATAGGAAGTTGGTAATTGTAGGACTGAAGCTCAGGAGAAATACCAGAACTGGATATATAGATTTCAGATATGATAGTTAAATCTATGGAAACTAAGACTTACTGAGCAGTGTGTGAAGAAAGAAGAGCAGAGAGCCTATGATAGTATCTTGAGGAGGAATACCTACTATTTGAGATTAGGTTAACCAGCAGAGTAGTCAGAAAACACAGAAAAGAATGTCTCTAGAATATTATGACCATTGGCATCAATTGTCCAAGATCAGAAGGAATTTTGGACTGAAAAAAGAAAATCAATTTATTAAAATATTG